>NC_028458.1:51298989-51322373 GCF_000263155.2 Setaria italica | reverse complement strand
CTTGGATCATTGGAATTGAATTCCATCCTAATAATCATAATTTAGACACAAATTAATTAAGCTAATATAATTGTATGTGGAATATAGTTGTATATTATAGTTGGTGATATGGGAGAGATACTTGTATGCTGCACTTCTACTATAGAGAAGCGAGTCTAAGAGCGTGCTATAAGAATTGAATTCCATTCTAATAACCATAATCTATAGAATCAATTTCCATCTCCCACCCCATGAATTTAAGATAGGCTTATATCTAAACTTTGGAAAGTTGTGGAATGCCACATTCCAACATAAATTAGCCTACTCCATAAATAGATTCCAATTCCTTGGACCCAAACGGGACCTTAGCAAAAAGTGACCGCTACTAAACCTGTTCACAGATATTTGATAACCTTGACTTTACCGTTCAAAGTTTGGCCTTTAATTTTCTCCCACGTTAACGGTTAAGCACTCCAAAATATCTAGTGAATTTAAAATATTCTAGCTAACTAGATACTTCATCCGTCCCAAATTAATATTCATTTTGATTTTTCTAGATATACATCTTTGACATACATCTAGATATATAATTATACTTATATTTAGATACGTAGTAAAAATGTTGTATCTAGAAAAGTCAAAATGAATAGTAATTTGGGGTGGAGGTAGTACTTTTAAAAGACTAGAAATCTGTATACGATTGAAACATTAGAGATGAACCCAGTTGCAAGTAGTCTGATCTGATGTGGAGCGCTACCTTCGTTGAATGCAACCATTGCTTGGTTCTGAATTCTGATCGACTCGCGAGATGTGTAGAGAGGGAGTGTTGTCCTCACGCTGACGGTTGATGGTTTGCTGGGGCTCAAGGCCTTAGGCTAACCGCACCGCACGGTCCCTAAAATGACCTCTACAGGGAGCAGGGTCCACATGTCAGATCCGTTTTACCGATCCATTTTTTCTTCTCTCCGCTGCCGCCCTACCGCTATCCCATTCGCCAAAGCAACCACCGTCTCCTTCCTCCCCTCCCCATCGCCCTCTCCGTCCGCTACTCTCCGCCGCCCCTCTCTCCCCCCTCTCCTCCTCCCGGGCGACGCCCCGTGCGGGTAGCCTCATTCTCCCCCACGGCCACCGTGGCAGGCTCCCCTCCCCGGTGGCCTCCTTCTCCCTTGCGGCAGATCCGCTCGCGGAGGACCTGACGAGCTCCGCCGGTTGAATCCGCGGGCGGATTTGGTGCGGCGGCAGGCCCCCTCCTCCCCGGCCGGCAGTGGTCACGCCCTGCTGCTGCTCCCGTCGCCCGCCGCCCTTCCTTACTCCTGCTGGCTCCTCCTCCCCGCCGCTGCGGCCATGGCAGCCTCCCGGGTTGGAGAGGACGGCGTCGATGTCGCGCGGGAAGAACTCGACGCCGGCAAAGCGCGCGAGGTACAGGAGCTCGGCGTCGCGCGGTGGGAGCTTGAGGACGTCGACTCGGTGACGGGAGCGCGGCAGCCTCCTTCTCCAGCGCGACAGCCTCCTCCGGGGCGACAGCCTCCTTCTCCGGCGCGACGACCTCCTGGCACGGGCGCGGCGGCCCGCTTCTCTCTGCTGTCGTCCCTCTCTCCTCTCTCCTCCCTCCCCTCCGGCACTGCTTTCTCCTTCTCCCTCCGCGCCAGCCACCTCCTTCCCGCCGGCCACGCGCAGGACACTTCGCAGGCGGGGCGTGAGATCCGCGTCGGTAGGATAGCGTTCGTCCGCTCGAGCGTTGGCTTTGGAGATTTCCTGTAGCGATCGGAAGGGTAGAGGTTGGGATAGAGAGTAGCGGTGCGGGAGTTTAGCCGGTGTATTTAGCGTTCCGGGAGATTTACAATCGTGCAGTGCGGTTAGCCTCAAGCTTCACTTGTGGTTGAGGAAGGTGAATCCAAATGGAGTTGCTGGATGGTACAACGCGGGGTCATCGAGCCATCCCCATTGACAGGCACTGAAAACCAAGCGAATCAGAATGCAGCAAAGTCACTGCCAAAAACGAACGACAGCACAATCATGGTTCATGCACATGTGTACAGGATTTCAGGACTGAAGGGACGGGGACGCGACCTTTGTTTAAAGTAACCTATGCGCTACTGCACGTTCCTTCTATCCTCCGGAATTGCTCCAGGAACTGTCCGGTCCTCGGTTCCTGCCATAATTTGATCAAGTATTTAGTTGGACATCTAACATTTAACAGGATTCTTCGAACTCTGCATGCCATAGAGGAAAAAAAAAGTGTGGTAAAATTTTCTTTGTCACGGCAAATTGTGACTTCAATTTTTTTTCCCACACTTTTCCAGGAGGCAGGCAAACTCGAAACCGGGAAGTGATCCATTGCTGCTTAGTGCTTAGCTGCACCTGCACAGCAACAGATCGGTCTCAGAAGTCAGAACCACAAACAAACGAGCAGCACAAGATCAGCTCGTCGCCAATGCCGCTGCCCCAGGACGGCAGGTCGGCAGCTCCACTTCATCCTGATCCTACATCCATCTACCTACCCCTGACGATTCTGCCATTCCTCAAGACAATGCCACCGCCCAGCGGCGCCACACTGTGGTCTCACGCTGCCACCATCAGCACGGCTGCTGCACCTGCCACTGCCGCCTGCGCCCACATCCGCCAGCGGCCCTGTCGACCAAAGCCAGAAACAGACGAGGAGACCTCATTAGGAAAAGAGTCAGCAGCAAAATTCGTCGAGGAAACAACAAACAGATCAGTACTCGCCACCGCCCATTTCTAAAGAAATTTCATCAAGTGTTGGACCGCATCTGCGGTCCTGGTGCGAGCGTGGAGGTTTGTGTAGTGCACTAGTGCAGGGGTACCTCCAAGGCTCCAAACAAGAAACAAGTACGTAGCTCACTGCAGAGAAACTTCTAGATCTAGTGTTGGTTTCTGCAGGCACCTAATCGCCCTTACCTTAAACAGGATGCAGGTATGAACGATGTGAAGATCTTCAGATCATTCAGGCACCCCTAGGAATTTCAAACAAAGACGCCAAGGATGCTGAAACAGAATCGTGCTGATGGAGATTTAAGTCCACATCTGAAGTTGTAAGTCTGATGAAACCACCCTATCCACTTTGCCGATTCGCAGAATCAGCACGCTGATGCGGGAATAAATTTCCGTGCAGCGCATGGTCAACCCACGACATGTACTCGGATGATGGCCATCGCCCGACATTCTCGAGTGCTAAAGCAGCTACGCCTGATGCAATCACCTAAAGTACCTTATCCTTTTTCAGAAACACAGCAGTAGCTAAATCATGATCGCTGCAAGCAAGAACAATTGGTAGAGCAGGGTGGAACCAGAGCTCACCGGAGGATCACGCGTCGAAGCCGAGATGTCGTAGTAGCCGTTGCTGTTTCCGCCGCCGCTAATGTACCCGCTGTTGCCATTGCCGTTACCTCCGAAACCGCCGCCGCCGTGGCCAAAGGTGGAGTTGTCGCGCGGCAGCTTGAAGGAGAGCTCGTACGCCGGCGTGCCGTCGGGCTTGAACAGGCCGTAGTAGCGCTCGGACGCCAGCCCGGGCTTGAGGTTCTCATTGAAGAGCGCGAACACGTAGGCGCGCAACGGCACCCCGGGCTTGAGCGGCGTGCCCTTGCCCTCCGCCACCAGCCGCATCGCGTTGCTGTTGTACCGCGCCGCGTTCTGCGGCGTCGCGCCGGTCTCGTTGGCGGCCCCCGCGGAGGGCCACCCGGTCTCGGAGACCCGCACCTCCACCACCCGCGACGCCGCGGCGTTGGCCGTCGCGATGGCGTGGTACACGGCGTCCACCTGCGCGACGAGGAGGTTGGGGTAGTGCAGCCGGGAGTTGGGGTCGGGGACGCCCGGGTAGCCCGGCTCGAGCAGGGCGTAGTCCAGCTGCACGCCCTTGGGGTCGCCCGAGTAGGCGAAGTAGGGGTACGCGTTCACGAGGAACGGCGAGCCGGTCCGGGCGTGGTAGTCGAGGATGGGGCAGAGGTACGGGAGCAGGTCCTTGCGGAACGCCCCCGCCGAGGGCGGGTACGACGTGCCGAGCACGCCGAGGTTGTGCGCCGTGGTGACGGTGATCTGCTTGTCGAGGTCGAGCGCGCCCACCGCGCCGTGCAGGGACTGCATCGCCGGGAGCAGGACGCGCGAGAGCGAGGAGCTGTTGCTGCCGGTGAGCACCTCGTTGCCGACGGTGAGCACGGCGATCTTGGTGTCCGGCAGGAAGGGCACGAGGTTCTCCTTGAGCCACCGCGCGGCGCCGCCCGGGTCGGCGACGGCGGCCAGGCACTCGTCGGGCACGCCGACGACGAGCTCGACCCCGGTGCGGGCGAACGCGCGCAGCACGGCGGGGTCGGCGTCGTACATCCGCACGCGGCCAATGCCGAGGCCCTCGAGCAGCGGCAGCACGGACTGCGGCGGCGGGAGGTTGTTCCCGACGCGGCCGTAGTTGATGCCCACGAGCGACGCCGAGGTGGCGTCCGAGGCGGGCGCCAGCGCCAGCGCGACGACCACAGCCGCGCACAGCGCCGCGGCAAGGCGAGAGGCGCACAGGGGTTGGAGCCCCCAGCCGACTCGGAGCAGGCGGCACGGCGCCATTCCTGGAGCGCAGTCCTGACCGTGATACAGAGATTGCACGGATGGTGACTGATTGGAGGCTGGAGTGGGGTGAGGAAAAGAATGGGGAGAAACGGGCCGGGGTGAGGTGATTGGGTGGAGTTACCTCCTCCTAGAGCAGTCAGCGGTGTATAGTGCCTCGAGAAGAAAAGGATGCTGATGGCTGATGGTACAAGGGGCCAAAGGGGTCTGAGGCTCTGAGCCAAGCGAGTGGTGAATTCTACCGGCACGACACGTTGGTCGTGCCAGCAATGGGTCCCAAAATCAGCGAGCAAGGGTCAAACACATTGTTGTGGCATCAGTTACTAGTCTTTGGGACGGGCGGAGTGGAATCCAATGGGGGACAGTCCGTCACTCGGCTGGGCTGCAGCGGCTGTATTTTTCGGGACACTCCCTCCCCGCGCATGGAAAACGCTTGCTGGTAGGTGGAAGACGCCGCCGCGCCCAAGCAACATGGGCCGAACCATTGTGAAAGTACCGAAAAGTCCATCACGGACGGGCTAAGAAGGTCCGATCTAAATGGGCCACAAAGAAATTAGGCCCGTGTTTGCTGGGGCATATTGACGCATATCTGCTGCTGCGGTACTTCGATCTATGTTGGGCTCGAAACGGTCGTGGACAAGGCTGGGCTGATGTTGTTGGGTCATACACCAAGGCTGCAAAACGGCCGTATTGAGTTCGGCCCATAGTATAGCCCGTGGGCAGGCAAGTGTGGTTTTCTGGATCACAATTGGTACGAAGTTGCTAACGAGGTAGGCCCATAATAAAAGAAATCGGGTCAACAAACCGCAACTGTCTATATCATCGTCAAAAAAAAAAAAATTACTCCACAAGATCGTCTAAAAACCATCAAAAGAGCACACCTGTATCTTTGTTGCAAATTGTTACCCTATTTAAATGTGTCCTGAATATGCTTCAAGTAATTTCATCCACAAAAAATTAACATAATTAAGCACCTGTAAGTACAGATGCGCCGGTATTTTTTTTCGCGCGGTGCACGGATGCGCCGGTATGTCTCTTGAGCAAAAACTTTGATTAAGCTGCTCAATTATTTGGTTAGATCTTAATGAAATATATATGGCTGGCTTGGTTAGAATATTAAAGCGGCTAATAGCAGGCCATTATGAGGCAATTACAACGGCATTAAATATATTGGTGAGGGCCGCTGCCCGGTCAATCATCAATCTTCCTCGCAGCAGTGGTGACAGTTTTCGCTGTTCATTTCTTTCCGACACGGAGCAAACAATTTCTGACATGAAATTCAGTGCCATGTCCATGGCCGTGCAAGCATCAAGATAGCGACAGTCAGGTCCTGCAGCCGAATGGCCCTAAAATCCAAGATGCACAGCTGCGACTGTGGGGGCACAGTTCGTTCAATCAGGCATCAGCAGAGAAAAGACAGTTATTTTCTGAAGAGTATTTCAGGCTACCGACGGATGATGCCGTGTCCTTTGGTTAAAACAACCCGCTGCTTGTTTGATTAAGCAGCTCTCATGAGTTAACTGATTAGATTCTGACACATTGATTTCTCGTCCCTAAACGAACCATCAACATGTCCTACAGTTCTTTCGGATCAGGTGTCATCTTAAGCTTGCGGTTTGGAGAAGTCGTACATCAATGCATCAGTCTGGAAATTGACTCTCTGTACTGTATTATATTCTGTTCATACTCATGTTGCCAGCACCGGTATGTACAGCCGCTGCTGCAGAACTTCATGACCACAATTCTTTTCCAGTGCAGTGATCGAGTCTTTAAGAAAAGCTTTAATCTGTTGGAACAGGCCCATCAACCTACTAGCAGCCTTTCGTTGTGCCGGGCATTAGTTGGAGAGTTCCAATCTCGAAAGCACTGGATTGTGCCGCTAGAGCCATTCTCTAGGCTACTAGGCATGTAGGACGAGAGAGCAAGCTTTGTTATTTACTCCTAAGCAGGTTTATGTCTGATAGCAGTTCATCCAACAACCGAAGATTCGCCCGTCGTCCCCTTGCCGTTTAAGAACAGGTTTTTCTGAATAACGTTGAAGACATCCGATGATTGACTCAAGCTGTGGCATGTCGACCATTCCTAGTCCTTCGTCGTTTTCCCGAGTGGAAAAATTCTGGAAGTCAGCGTGTGGATTTCTTTTTTAAAACGAAAATTATATTAAAAAAAAGAATAAGTCTAGATTGGGCAAACAAAATAACACCGGCCGGTTGAATTGGGACATCCCGCACCGTACCACACCAACGCACTACTCAAACTCAATTCAACCACACAATATGCCGGTTGGATTGAGCCATCAACCGGGTCTCTCTCAACTCTAGCCTCGGATGGTGACATCGACACGATCCTTAGCGAAAACTCCGCCCGGTCGGATTGGGACATCGATCCAAGCCTTCACGAACTCTACCCGGTCAGATTAGGATGTCGATACAAACTACCACACAACCAACGCCACGGATTGGATCATCTCTTTTTCTTTGTTTTCTTTTTTTTCTAAGAAAAAGAGAAGAGAAACCAACGTTATGGATTGGATCCTCTCTTTTTCCTTTTCTTTTCTTTTTTTAAGAAAAGGAGAAGAGAAAGAAAGGAAAAGAAAGAAAGAGAAGCGTCCTTTCGGAAGCAGCCGTCGTCGAAGCAAGGTCAAACTGGGTTGGGTTTTCACCCGCCACATCCGACAGGGAAGACCGGTGCCCTTGACGTTGGCCCCAGTGAGGAGCCAAGGTCCGCACCAGAGATGCCCGACGTCACCTTCAGGAAGGGCATAACGTCAATGGCGCCATCGACGCCATCCCAAGAAGAAATGTGTTTTCACCCACATTGTCACCACGGTGTAAAGAGATAGTCGGCACCACCAGCCCCACCACCGGCCGTTGGATGACGCCGTGCGCCGGCCGTGGGTGCCCCCGCCGCCGGACCACACCATGCACCGCCCGCAGTCGCCGCCGTAGCCGGTGAACGCGCACTAGATCTGACGGGGGAGTTTCGGGGGCAGTCGCGGTGCTTCCTCCCGGGCCGCCCGAAGCGAGCGACACGGGGGTCGGGAGAGGGAGGGCCCAGCGTGTGGATTTCATACCCAGCGTAGCAACAACCATATTGACAGGGAGCACAGACACGCACACTCTGAGTCTGACGCACGCCGTTGATTGACACGGGCTCCAGATCCGGCTGCGGCTGCGACGCCGACCGCCGAGCGCGCGTCGTCGTCGTGCCACGCTTGTTCACCTGACCCATGTGTCCGAGCTGAGCCGGGGAAGGGACAGCGCGTCACAGTGTTACCGTCCTGGCGTAGCGTGGCGCTGGCAGTACGCATGCCGGCCGTTCTGCCAGATGGAGGAGAAACCGGAGATGGCGAGATCGGTTCGCTGCCGGAGGGAGGTGCTCGACCGATCCAACGCCATCGCCAAGCACCGACACATCACACAACTTGCGATCGAGAGAAAACGCCGACACGAAGGCCGGTAGAAAGAGGACGATGCACGGAGACTACTGCACAAAATACCTACCCTACCTGCGGTGTCCTGTGCGTGGCGTACGCTCTCGTGCATCGTGTAGCACCACAAGAGTTAACCGTTTGCATTTCGAAGTTTCGTAGCCTAATCTTCTCAGCAGAGCACGTTTCCTGCAACAAGCTCCACTGTTCAGGATAGCGCAAGTTGACAGTACTGCTGCGATGACGAATTGACGATAGAAAGGTGTATGATAACTAGTGCCCTGCAAGCTTTATTGCGATCCCTCGCATCAGACGATGGCCGACGTCCCAACAGAAGGAGCCGAAAATCCCTTCCGGAGGGCACGTACCCGGGAGGTGATTTGCTCCTGCCGTGCGATTGAAGATCGATGGAGGCACCTAACGCTTGGTAGATAGATTAGGAAAGAGATAATTATTTCCCTAATGACCGTGCTTGACTTTTCTACTCCACCCGACCTGCTTTCTCTCTCTCTCCACTTTCACCGTCCCCTCGGCTCCCCCCCTCTCTCATACAACAGCGGCGGCGCACGAGATCCAGGCGGTGGCGATGCGGGAACCCGACGACGGGATCCATGGAGGCAGGCTCCGGCGAGGTAGCCATCGCCGTCCAAGACGGAGGCCCTCTCCGGTCTTCCCCACCGTCGAGGAGGCGGCCCGTGAGCTCCATCGACTTCATGGATGCTGCCATGGAGGTGACTAGGTCGAGGTATGCCCTCTCTTCACGTCTTCTCTCCCCTCCAGATCCATGGCGGCGAGATCCAGCCATGGAGGAGTTCGGATTTGGCAGATCCATGGCATGGAGGCACCACGAGCTCGTGAGGGCTCGGCTCGGATTCGTGGAGGATCCGTCGCCGCCGAGGAGGAAAAAGGGGTCGAATCAAGGCGCGAGGAACGGATCCGTGGATGGGCTAGCGAGATCCACGGTTGCCCCTAGCGGGGATGCCGGATCCCGGCGTCAGCATGCTCGATGTTCGAAACAACGAGACTCGTCACCGTCGAAGACAAGGACGACGAGGCGAGGTCCGCAACGTTGACGGCAGCAAGTAACGGCAACCATCGGCAAGCATCATCCCGCAACTGATTCCGTTTTGCTCTTCTTGAAAATGTTGGATCCGTACTGTGATTTTTCTTAATGCACATTATTTTTTTTAGAGCTGGCCGTAGAATCTGTGCAGTTTGATTCAAGGCAACACTTTCTTGTTGTGATATGTATTTTTTGGACAGTGTGAACACTTGTGAAAAAATTATTGGCAAGAACATAGATTGTGACGTAAATTTCTTTCTTTTCCTAGTTTTTTTCATAATGTGTACATGATATCAGAAATTCTTTTTTTTTATCAAACATGTAATTTCTAGATATGTGCAGGACGCTTCTTTCCCCTGTACAGACACACACAGTATTTGTATGTCCTTGTAAATTCACCAAGTGAAAAAGGAAAAAATTCATGCGAAAGCTTTACGACCAATAATATTTATGGTGCAGTTTAATGAGAAAAATAAATAATGTACTGGTAATGGTCCTCTCCGACACTCACAGGACCTCGGTACACATCTCATCAAGTCCTTAGTGCAGGCAAGTACATGGTTGTCGTCTAACAGGAGGTCTCATGCATTGATAATCTTGAGACGATTCAACAGGCAACGCGTACAATAGGTTCCTACGTTATCCTATAAGTTGCTAGTAGTGGTATATAAGTCCTTAATTTGTCGTCTAATAGGCGGTCTTATGCATTGACACGTAATCTTGAGACGATTCAACAGGCAACGCGTATAATGGGTTGTCCTATAAGTTGCTGTTAGTGGTATATAATTCCTTAATTTGTGCATAAGAAAAATAAAATATTATGATTTAGCTCATGAGGTGGTTGTTTCGCGAAACAATGGTCTCTTTCTCTCTCCTCGCTCTCTCTCCTCCACATCATCAAAAATCCTACGTGACACTGCATGAGATGACCTGGTGACGTGTAGCAATATACTTGCCCTTAAAGCATGCATTATGCTCCATTCTCTCTCCTATATACTCATCATTTACCACAAATCCTCTACGCGTGTCAAGTGCTGGAAACAGCCGCCGGGGCACACAGCCTCCGAATTGCTTCGTCCCAGAAGGAGCCGGGTGGCGTCCATAATCCATTCCATCTGGGCACCCACTCTGTGTGTCACTCCCGCGCGGTGCGGCGCCGGGGGCCCGGCGGGCGCCGCGCGGCGGCCGGGCACGAGGCGGGACGTTGCTGTCAGAGAGATGATTGTCCCGTTTCACGTCGCTGTCGCACGTTCGGCATCGATCTCTGACACGACATTTACTCGCGAACAGACTGCGAGCAGTGGGGCGTCACGCCCGTGGAAGAGGCTACTGCAGATCGTACCACTGCCTCCTGCACGATCTGACTGTGCTGTCGGCACACGAGGGGGGTCTCGGAGGTCGGAGCACGAAAGCCGACGGCCGTGCATGGCATCGCTTGTCGCGCGGCGTTGTACGGGGCCGATCCTTGCACGGTTGCATGCATGAGAGGTCATTCGTAAGCACCAGGAGTCAAACAGTTTCTCCCAAGACTGTCACTTGTGTTCCATTCCCCCTAGAGTTCTCTGAATGGGATTGGCATTCCCAAGTCTAACCACACTAGCAGTGTCGCTGCAGGTCAAACAGATTCGCGTGATTGTCATGAATGGGATCTTGCGTCGAGCTCGAAACAGAGGAGAGGTTTGCTGTCCGTGTCCACAGTGGCATCTGAAATATGGTCTAATGTCACGTATTAGATGCTTCAAGTAACATAGAAGATGGAAGCCGTTTCTTTCTCAGGACGAGTGGTTTATCAGATAGACCGTTGCATACCTGCATGATATAACGGACCCAACAAACCATTTCCCATCTTACCCAAATTAAACTTCCCAACCATCAAGTTGGTTACAGACTACCTCATTCTGGCTCCAAAGCTGAGCTGCTTACCTCTCGGCTCCCCTTTTAGCATGACTAAACAACTCGCATTGAAGGCATCGAAGCAGCCGTCACGATGTTGCTTTGGGTCAAGTCGAAGCAGTGGTGCTCCGTGCAGCTCAGAACACAGTTCTCTGATGGCACTTGCGACCTGAAGATTGTGCGAGACGTACACCTCGAAAGACTTCTCGCGTCGTGTTCACTGAAAGAAACTGCCGCTTTTCCATCAGAAATGCTACCACCGATGCTCAGATGCAGCTCTCCGCTCCACGCGCGGATTTCCTGTCCGTCTGGCTGGCAGATCGCCTGCGACGACGGGCGCGGAGGAAGGTCGGAGGTCGCCAAACACGCGTCCCGGAAATTTATGGCACGCAGCGCAGTCTCTGTGCCCTTTTTTCGGATGAGTTTCTTCGTGTTCACGCACGCGCGCCGGCGGCGCCGAGCGGCGAGCGAAGCACGAGTACCGGGCCCCCGGCGTGCGGTGAGCTCCCTGCCTCCCTCCTCGATTGCGTGCTCGACGCCAAACAGTTTTTGTTGCCAATCAGACACTGACAGCACTGCAACCGACGCCACTCGCCTTTGACACCATAGACGATCGTGTTCGTCTGCATGAGGGTCCATGCCCCATGGACGCCAGCGTGTCAAAGTCTGGCCTCCCCCTCCCGTGCCATCGTGTGCGGCACAGCAGTATGAGGCTATGGGCAGTAACCGGAGCTCACGAGCAGAGCAAGAGCAACACTAGTGTTTATGGAGCGCAGCGATTGCTCAGTACCTTCGGACGACGGTGGTTGAGCCGATCGGCGTCTCTCGGTGCGGGCGGCGCCAAACAATTGTCGTGTCACTTGTCTATAAATCCGAAGCGTCATTTCGATTCCGTCGTGCCTGAATCATACCACTATCATACACGGCGCATTCGGTGTACTGTATTAACTAACTTCGTCAGTCGTAGCTGTTGATCGATGTCGATGAATGATTGATCTTTTTAGGTGACGGGATGAATAATTGATGCCTCTATCCCGTTTCTGGTTGCTGGTTGTTGCAGTCGGTTGATGTCTAAAGAAGTGTAATCCTGTTCGGGGCGCAAGGAAAATTGAGCAAAATCAATCGAACACAAATGCACAATCATTGTGAGGATCCTGGCCCGTCTCTCCCCGGTCGCGGACCAGGGTCCTGCTTTCGGCGTCGTTTTTGTACATTTGGTAACGCACTACCGCAACAGCTGCGCGGCACTTTCACAACAAACAGTGCTTCTACAGTCCTACAGGCTACAGCAGTAGTGGTCGAAGACTCGAAGGAAATCAGATGAAGCTGACTGGTAATTACCACACCGTAACTTGATACTGTACCTGTACCTCGCCGAGTCGTTGTGCAGGCTCCAAGACCGAACGGGCACTGCTACGAGCAGTAGCATCCGATGCGTACTAGCTTCTGCCTGTTAAAGTATATGGCTTATAGATAGAGTCATGATAGATCGAGTCTCGAGCTCTTAAGATGTATCTCTTTAAATTGTAACCGGATCAAAGATCCTAGCGTGTAACAACTTGTTGTAACCTAGCCGGTTGATGGCTTGCATATAAATACATGGCGCGACCGTGGCAAAGGTTGATAACGCTTACCAATTTTACATGGTACCAAGAGCCTACCTCTACAAACACATCTAAATGGAAGACTCCAGCGCATCCTCTTCCGCTGGTCCGGCGATCTCGTCGCTGCTCACCCTCCCCATCACGGAGAACCTGTCCGAGAACAATCTTGTTCTATGGAAAAGCCAAGTTCTACCGGCCATCCGCGGTGCCCAACTTGAGGGGCACCTAGACGGCACGGCACCGGTGCTGGCTAAGGAGATTGACGTCACGGTAGTTGAGAAGACCATCAAGAGCGCCAACCCAGAATACACCAAGTGGGTGGCGCATGGTCAGCAGGTGTTGGGCTACCTGCTCACCACCATGACACGTGATGTCATGGTGCAAGTCGCTACGACGACAACTGCGGCTGAACTCTGGTCTGCCGAGGATAACATCTACTTGTCGCAAACAAGAGCGTGATGCATGAACACGTGTATCTCCATGGTGACGCTGAAGAAGGGAAACCAATCTGCTGCTGAGTTTATGAGCAAGATGAAAGCATTGTCCGATGAGATGGCAGCAGCAGGGAAATCCCTTGGTGATGAAGAACTCGTTGGGTATATCCTGACGGGCTTTGATGTTGAATACAACCCACTCGTGACGGCGGTCATCTCCAAGAGCAAGCAAATCGGCTACAACGAGCTTCTTGCGCAGGTATTGAGTTATGAAAATCGCCTTAACATGCAGCACAACGCCAACTCATCATCATACTCCTCGGTGAATTCCGCGTCTCGTGGAGGACGTGGCTACAATCGAGGAGAAGGAGGAGGAGGCTGTGGCTACGATAATGGATCTAACCGTGGCCGTGGCTTTGGAGGTTGCCAAGGGCGTGGCATCGTGTCCAATGGTCGCAGTGGAGGACAGAAGCCCTGCTCCAAGACCCGGTGCCAAGTTTGCTTCAAGGAAGGACATGGCGCCGAGTGTTGCTAGTATCACTTCGATGAGGACTTCGTTCCAGATGAGAGGAACGTCAATGCGGCCATGCAGTCATACGGTGTCGACACCAACTGGTATATCGACACCAGCGCCACCGACCATGTCACGGGCAATGTCGACAAGATAGTCATCCACGACAAGTACCACGGCAAGGATCAGATTTGTACGGAAAGTGGTGCAGTATGAACATTAATCATATCGGTCATGCTATTGTTAGTACCCCTAGTCGCAATCTATATCTCAATAATGTTCTTCACGTGCCACAAGCCACAAAAAATCTAGTTTCTATTCACTCTTCACCGTCTCGTTAAAGATAATCGTGCCTTTGGAATTTCATTCAAACTTTTTCTTGGTCAAGGATCAAGCAACCAAAAACATTCTTTTGGAACGCAAGTGTAAAGGTGGCCTATATCCTCTTCCTGAACCGCACAAAGAAGCTTTGAGTGTTGTCATGCCGTCCCATGCTCGATGGCATAGCAGATTGGGACATCCTGCGTTTCCTATCGTTCAAAGAGTCATTAGAGAGAATAGTCTTCCCTATTATAGGGAAGTTAGTAAAGGGTCTGTTTGTGATGCCTGTCAACAAGCAAAGAGTCATCAATTACTCTATCCAAAATGATCTAGTGTGTCTAAAGTTCCTTTAGAATTAATCTTCTCTGATGTTTGGGATCCTGCTCCTGAATCTATTGGGAGAAGAAAATATTATGTGAGTTTTATAGATGATTTCACCAAGTTCACCTAGATTTATTTGCTTAAACACAAATCTGAAGTGTTTGAAAAATTCCATGAGTTCCAAAGCCTTGTTGAGCGCTTATTCAATCGCAAGATCATTGCCATGCAAACAGATTGGGGTGGAAAATATGAGAGATTAAACTCGTTTTTTCAGAAGATTGGCATATCTCATCTTGTCTCTTGCCCTCATGCGCATCAATAAAATGGATCCGCTGAATGAAAATATAGACACATAGTGGAAGTTGGCCTTTCCTTGTTGTCAAACGCAGCCATGCCACTCAAGTTTTGGAATGAAGCTTTCTTAGCGGCCGCGTATCTTATCAATCGCACTCCAAGCAAAGTCATTGCCTATGCTACCCCCTTAGAATGTCTGTTCGATGAAAAACCAAACTATTCTATGCTATGAGTGTTTGGGTGCGCATGTTGGCCTAATCTTCACCCATACAATACACGTAAGCTTGAATTTCGTTCAAAGCGTTGTGCTTTCCTCGGATATAGCAACCTTCACAAAGGATTCAAGTGTCTCGACATTCCTACCGCCTGAGTATATATCTCCAGAGACGTGATTTTTGATGAGAATGTGTTTCCTTTTTTCGAATTACATTCGATGCTGGGGCAAGGCTACGAGCTGAAATTCAAATCCTTCCTGATCATCTTCTTGATCCATCTCGGGGTACAACTGTGTATGCTGGTATGACTAATGGTTCATCAATTTTGCCTAACAATTTTGCTAAAGATTCAGGTGAAAATTCCAGGCAAAACGGAGTTGTGGATGATGTTTTTGTGCAGCATACCCCTAGCACGGACTTCGAGGAAGATCTCCCTGCTCCGACCGTTATTGCCCCAGGCGCATAAGCCTCGGGATCTCCTCTATGCGCAGGAGAATCAGCCCTGGGGCGGTGCCAACGGCGAGCGAACCTAGTCGTGCCCCGTGCCCAGGGAGGGAGACCAGAGCGCGGGCAAATCCCGCCAGCGTCCGATAGCTGGGGGATCTGCGACGGCACTAGACGAATCTGGTGTGGAATGGGACTCTATTGTGCCGGCGTTAGCGCCAAATCCTGCTTCTATCTCCGCACCAACGGAAATTGCATTAGGTACATCTACTGATCAATAAGCTATTTCATCTGATCCACAAGTTGTGGCGTCTGCTGACGAGGCACGTCCAAGGACTCGCGGCTCTCATGGAATCCGTAAGCCTAAAACCTACACGGATGGAACCATCAGGTATGGCCTCGCCGTTTCAACCGAACCAGCAATTTTAGATGAAGCTTTCAGCAACAAACGTTGGAAGGAGGCAATGGACAGGGAATTGATGGCACTTATGCAAAACAAAACTTGGTATTTGGTACATCCTCAAGCAGGTCAGAATATTATCAAATGTAAATGGGTATACAAGGTGAAGAGGAATGCTGATGGAATAATTGATAGGTACAAAGCTCGATTAGTTGCTAAAGGCTTCAAGCAAATTTATGGTATTGACTACGAGGATACCTTCAGTTCTGTAGTTAAGGCGGCCACTATTAGACTTATAATGTCGGTTGCAGTGTCAAATGGGTGGAGTCTCAAACAACTAGATGTTCAGAACGTGTTTCTTCATGGTATACTTGAAGAAGAAGTGTTCATGAGGCAACCTCCTAGGTACGAAGACAAAGATCAACCACATCATATATGCAAGTTGGATAAAGCGTGGTATTCTCATCTCGGTACAAAGCTACAGAGTCTTGGTTTCAAATTTCCCTATTCTAATTTAGCAAGGAAGGGCTAACTATGTTTCTGCTTATTTATGTGGATGATATTATTGTGACCAGCTCCTCCCATGAAGCTACGTTTGCACTATTGAATAACCTCAAAAGTGAGTTTGCGTTGAAAGATCTTAGAAACTTGCACTATTTCTTGGGAATTGAAGTTAAGAAAGTTCATGATGGGATGGTGAATTGTAAATACTACACCATTATCAACAAGTGAAAAACTATCTGCCTATGAAGGAGAAGTGCTAGGGCTGGCAGATTCTACAAAGTATAGAATCATAGTAGGGGCGTTGCAATACTTGACACTAACTCGGCCTAATCTTTCTTTCGCTGTGAACAAAGTGTGTCAGTATTTACATAAGCCGACTAACATTGGTCTGTAGTGAAGGGTATACTACGCTATTTAAAGCTCACGCTCAGTACAGGATTGAAAATATAGAAGTCAGTATCAAGAACAATCAGCACCTTCTCTGATGCAGATTGGGCAGGTTGTGTTGATGACCGGAAATCAACAAGAGGATTTGCAGTGTTCTTTGGCTCAAATATTATTTCTTGGAGCTCGCGAAAGTAAGCTATCATGTCAAGATCTAGTAATGAAGGTGAATATAAGTTAATGGCAAATGCTACTGTAGAGATAATGTAGGTTCAAGAATTAGGAATCTGTTGTCCAAAAGTAGCCACTTTATGGTGTAATAATATTGGTGCCACATATCTATCTGCTAATCCGGTCTATGCAAGGACCAAGCATATTGAAGTTGATTTTCACTTTGTCACGAAAGAGTGTCACAAGGAACTTTGCTGATTCGGCTAATATCTACACGTGATCAATTTAGGGATGGTTTCACGAAGCCAATCACAGCAGGACAACTACATGAGTTTAGGTGTAATCTCAATTTAGAGAAGTTGTGATTGAGTTTAGGTGTAATCTCAACTTAGACAAGTTGTGATTGAGGGGGCATGTTAAAGTATATGGCTTATAGATAGAGTCTTGATAGAGCTTATAGATAGAGTCTGGAGTTGCTGTGATGTATCTCTTAGAATTGTAACCGGATCAAAGATCCTTGCGTGTAACATATAAATACATGAGTAAACGGTGATAACGCTTACGTACTGTAAGAAACAGAGGCCTACCGGCTACCACTGCCTAGTACTCCTGCGTAGTAGGTGGTCGTCCTACAGGACGGGGACACGGATACGGGTGGTGTCGTGTCCACAGGAACCCAGAAACCCAACCACTGCTGACTGCTCGGTCGACGGCCCCATCACTGATGCAAGCATGCATGCAGTGCTAAACGCCAGCCTTGCCGTTCGTCGCTTCTCCGGCTGTAGACAAGGCACGCATCTCCAGGCACGCCGGGAGTTGATCGCAGCTCAATCTCGCATCGGGTTCCGCTGAGCTTGGGGGGACTGCCCGGGGACCCCGTCCCAGTAGGCGTGTACAGTGCCCGTGACCGGATGTCCGGATCGGGTCACGCTTTTGACGTCGCGATTAGAGTGGCGTATCCGTACGTGTGTACTGTCCTAACTCATCAGGTCATCACCCATCTACGTGCCAAGATACCAACGTACTCTCCCGCGTATACTGTTACAAACGTCAAGCGGCACAGTAGCGGTGCAAGCGTGCAGCCACACGCCATCGCCGTGCCCGTGCAGAACCCAGAAAAAGATGTGCAGCTACCACCTAGCTTTTCTAGAATCTGGATGGCTAGATATAGGTTCTATTATTCGTACCAATTTTGTTATGCCTAGTTGCCTACTGATAATGCCCCATCCCGTCCCATTGACCATTTCTAATGCACATGCGCCTTTGTGATTTTATCCACGCACGCGCCCCACTTGAAACCTTTCTTTTGTCGCAAGGAAGCGCACACATCACGACACCCGAATTCCAACGCTGGAACATACCAAAGTTTCGGTGTTTGGTTCTCCAGGCACGCTACACGCTAAGCTCAGCTCAACACACAGCTGGAGACGACGTGAATCTCCGACGAGAAAACTTGTTTGGCACTCGAAATTAAAGGAGCAGCAGCAGGCGTCCTTTAATTTTGTCAAGGCAGTTGGCGTGTGTTCTAACGACGACGAAAAAATGCTAATGCTAGCTAGTGTTATTCTTAGCTGCTCATGCATGTGTGTGTATATGCTAGCTACGACGAACGCCACGTCCTTGTACCGGCGCAGTCATGATGGGGGCGTCCCAAAACACTGGCCGTGCATTACATGCACGCATGAGCTGTGCCGGGTGGGACAACAGGGCAGAAATCGACGCACGCACAGGCACGTACATAAAATCGGAGTGTGACGCATACGCCTACATCACATCATAAAATTTCGAAATGGTAGCTGTCGTACGCGCGTATACACGGGTGTCAGGCTACTGTACCCATGCCACTTTCTCGCCAGGGGCATTCAGGACCACGATAATACCAGCTCGCGCGCGTCGTCCCACACACGCGTATACCCTTGTCAGCTTCGTTCGTCCTAGTACGGCGTAAATATGCACGGCGGCCAGGCTAAGAGAGACCCACACGAACTGTCCGTCCACTGTCCAGATGCCCCGTCGTCCATTCCTCTCCGCTCGACCATGCAACGAACCGACCGACCGATCTCGATCGATCCCCGACCCCGGCGGTGCACCGCGGCGAGACCGATCGATCGATCACCGAATCAAGCAGAGAGCGTCGGTCGAGCGATACCGGATCGCCAGCCACACTGGTCACGTCCCCATACAGACGTGAGACATATCGCCCGTTGCACTCGCACCTGTGTCTGTGCTTGTTTGGACCGTGCGCGCGTGGTCCAGGCACCCCGACGAGCACGTATCTGTATCAGTGCGCGGCGGTCGGCGTCGACGCCGAAGGGGGAGAGATCGACAGGGAGGGGCACGGAGAACTACCCGCAACCTAACGGCGGCGCGCGAGGGACGGGTGGAACGGCGGCCGAGCCCAGCCGGCCAGGAACGCACGCACGCACCGCACGCGGGAGGAGGGGGTGGTGGTGGTACGGTGTGACAAGTTAACAACGCGAGCGAGGGGTAATAAAGGTAGCAGGGGACGGCGACGCCGCAACCGACTCGGCACGATGCCTTGGGTTCCTTTCGTTTTCTTCCTCTGCCAAGGCCGCGGTGCTGCGTCGCGGGGGAATCCGAAAAGGGGAAAGGGACGCGGCCGGCGCCGGGGGTGCGGGGGCCCCGGCCCCGCGCGCTCGTCTCCTTCGGCTCATTCCGCGCACGCATGCACGCGCTGCTCCCGGCTTTGGGTGATGGGCGTGAAGGGATAAAGCGCTGATCGGCCGGGTAGCCGCGTAGGAGTGACTATGACAAGGGGTAGTAGGTTCATTAGAGCACTAGTAGAGCACCTCTAGCTAACTTTCCTATCCGGCTAGAGCAAAATGAAACCAAAGAGAAAGATGGATCGACGTGTTCCAGAGAAGAGAGGACGCTGGGCCGAGATGAAAGCAGAGAGCCAAGACAGAGCGCGGTAATGCTGTAGACCTCAGCTGGCAAGCTGTTAGTCTGTTTACATCGCGGAGCCATGCCTCATTCTATTCTGAGACCAACATGGACTCCAGCTTCTCATACGCACAGCACATCTACGAGAAATAGAAGGAGTACCACCAATCACGGGGAGGCCAAGGCCATCATGCAGAGAGTACCCACAGATTTGGTGACGCGTCATTCAGTCGAGATTCACTCTAGGGCGTAAATCTTCACTTCTTCAGTGAGTGCGAGAGAGGGCAGTACAGTCATCCCTTCCAGTTTCAGCTAGACCAAGAATTCAAGCTCTACGCAGCTACGCTTGACCAGCGCAGACGTTCGTCAGTTCGTGCCGTCGCTGTCTACTCGCTAGTTCCTGTTAGCAGAGGCAGAGGAGGTCCTGTAGACTGTTTACGCATACTCTTCTGCTGCTTGCACAGTGTTCCCCAGGTTCAGGGCTATACTGGGGGCTCACCTAGTCACCTGTCGTGCTCACTCATCAGCCATCCGTCCGCGTGTTGAGAGAAAGCTACGGCAAGCAACTGCCACGGTTAACTGTTCAGCCTCACTCCTCGATTATGGCTAGTGAAGCCGGCTACAAAAAGCGCTGAGGCCTTGTTTAGTTGGGGAATTTGGGAGGTGCCAAATTACTGTTACAGCACTGTAGCACACTGTAGCGTTTCGTTTGTATTTGTGAATTATTGTCCAAATATTGACTAATTAGGCTCAAAAGATTCGTCTCGCAAAATACAACAAAACTGTGCAATTAGTTTTTAATTTCATCTACATTTAGTACTCCATGCATGTACCGCAAGTTTGATGTGATGGGGAATCTTCTTTTTGCATAGTGTCAAAGTTGGGAGTTGGGAGTAACTAAACATGGCCTGAACCTGCTTGGGTGCGCCGTAGGCCGTACCTTGCTTGCATCGAGTGTATGATTGAGCTAAACGGCCACCCCACCCAAATATATCTCTCATTAAAAAATAACTCCATGATGTTATATCAGCAATGGAGGAGCATAGCATAAACGGAAATGGAAAGCAATTGTCCTGGCCTCACATTCGATTTTCGAAATGATACAGACACTTTACTTTTCTTTACGGATTCGGCACTTCGCTTTCATTGTCTAATATATATATATACATCTTTCGTCCTTTTTCTAGAGAAAATCAATCTCTTAACTATTGTTGCTTTCTAGTTGCCTTGCTATTTTAGTTAAGTCAGACTTATTTGACACTCCAACATAATTATTGTGGAAACTGCAAATGATGTAGAACCGCTATGAATGCACATTAGAATACTATGAAATAAAAATATAATAATAATTTGAAAACTACTCCTAGAGAATCCATGGTATTAGGTGCCAATAGTTTTTTTTGTATGCTGGTCGTCAAAGTTGGAGAAATTAGATGAGAGAGACTCCGAAACATCTTGACAATAAACAAATTTAGTTTGGACTAAAACAATAGTCAAGAGATTACGCAGAGCTAACAAACATAGTAGGTGGATTGGTATTTAAAAAACAATATTCATATTTTAACAAACAATTAGTCAAATTAAATTCAGCATAATATAGAAAAGCTATGTTAGTTCGTATTCCAAATATCTTTTTAATACGGTGTTTATTTTGTATTATATATTATAAATAAATCCATGGTCAAAGTATATATTTAAGAACTTTTTCAAATTTTATCGTTTACTAAAAGCGAAGGGGAGTAATTCACATATTACCTTTTCTTATTTTCGATCCGAATACTACTCCAGTTTAATCCAAGCCGCATGTACAGTATGCATTTAAAAAAGTAGTGCCAAAGTATAACATCAGCAGACATTCATTCACGTCCGTTTGAAAACATGGGCTACTGCGATGCAGCTGTGCACTGCTGCACATTCTGCCGCTTGTCTCCCCATTAAAAATAAAGCTGTACTGTAAACTCTCGGCCCTGCAGTCAAAGCCTGTCCTTGGCAGTTGTTTTAATCACTTGGTTTAAATGAAGCTGACTACCTGGCTCTTTACAGCTAATATAAGCTTGAAGGCTTTAAGCACTGGCCGGCTGTCAGCAGTGGCGGTGCGAAACTATTTCTTGGGACGGGACCTCCTGCAAGGCTGCAATCTTCTTTCTAGGACGCACGGGAAAAAACGAATTCCGGATGTAGGACGAGAGCCCGTGCAACAGCGAAGATGCCGTGCACAAGGAGGTTAACTGACCGTGATATAGTAGTGCTCAGTACGATGCAGAGAACGGAGCAGATCGGAGAAACAACATGCCTACGATCAAGGAGCCCACATGGCAGGAGCAGACAGGATTACAGGATAACATCTCACTCCCATCGAGTACCAGGCACTCCATTGGATCTGGCCTTGGCCAGGCTGTAGAAAGGCGCAACACTTGGTGACACCCCCGCGGTTTCAGCCCAATCAGCGCCAAATCTTTTGGCCGTAACCCCACACATGCACGCCCCCTGCCATGATTACGCGGGATGATGGCTGGCCTTGGACACGGCCATGGAGTAGGAGTGCATCGCATTCGGCAGCTCTGGACGTCACGGCCGGGCAGCGAGCAGATTGGCAACTTTGCCATGCTTTTGAGGCAGAATTCGTTGCGGCCAAAGGGGTAACGGCTCCGCATCAGGGCGAGAGGGGCTCCGTCTCACTGGCGCTCGTATTAAATCCACTTGCCTCATTGTTAGCGCTCGCTCACTTGGTAGCTCGAGTGGCGCTGTAGCCGGTGGTAATACGTGCCACCTACTGCGAGCAAACCTTGTTGGCTTGCGCTTGGACGGTTGCCCGAGCTCGGCTAATCATCGTAGCCGTAGCCGTTCGTTTCGACCGCTAGTTCCTGGCTTTCCCCATCTGATCTGATTAGATTAGATGGACGCCGATAATACTCGCCACGAGTATTTTATGCGGTGTGGCGGTGACATGCCAGTATGCCACTGACTCGCTGTCTGACACGGCTTGAGAACTTTGGCAGCGGCATACGTGGTCATAGTAAAATGTCACGGCCACATGCGCAGGCCTAGAAGGCTAGAAGTCAGGCTAGTTGAACAGGCTTGGTCCGGACGAGAGAGTGAAAGAGTGTGTGCGAGCTGTACTGCCGCTGCTGCTGCCACTGGTAATTGGGATCTTTGGATCCCCTCCTCTTTTCCGGCGCCAGCAGCTGGATATGATCTGAACGTGCTTAGCTTTCCACGGCGACGGCATCCCCACCTCCCTAAAGGGCTCACATCGTTTACTTTCACACATGCGAAAAACATAAACGAATTGAAGCTCGTCTATTTATTCCAAGAACAGGGCAGTCAATGTAGGAAATGCTCAGCGGCGTTGTGGGTGGCGTCAAGTTGGAATCGCTGGCTGGTTTCCGAAGGAACCAATGACATGTCTGATTGAAGTGTTAGCATTGCTTAAGAGAAAGATCTTCGCCGCCTGTCATGGTTTCTTCAGAACAGAGAAATCAGGAGGTGTCTAGGAGACTGAATTTCGCCGGTCGGTCACTGTTTCATGAAAACGCCCTTGGGTGCGCCTAGTAAATTCCTCATTTTCTAAAGCTTCTTTTCCTTCATATCCTTTTCGATCTACACACCCTAGGGGCCTTTTCTGTTTACGACCATAGGTACCAGTAGGTGGTGAGCTGTTGCGAGTTCTACCGATCAGGGCCTTGTTTAGTTGGGGAATTTGGGAGGTGCCAAATTACTGTTACAGCACTGTAGCACACTGTAGCGTTTCGTTTGTATTTGTGAATTATTGTCCAAATATTGACTAATTAGGCTCAAAAGATTCGTCTCGCAAAGTACAACAAAACTGTGCAATTAGTTTTTAATTTCATCTACATTTAGTACTCCATGCATGTACCGCAAGTTTGATGTGATGGGGAATCTTCTTTTTGCATAGTGTCAAAGTTGGGAGTTGGGAGTAACT
>NC_028458.1:51262536-51298149 GCF_000263155.2 Setaria italica | reverse complement strand
TAACCATTCGCTAATGATGTGATTAATTAGGCTTAATAGATTCGTCTCGCGATTTAGCCTATGGGTTCTGCTATTAGTTTTTTAATTAGCTCATATTTAGTCCTCCTAATTAGCATCTGAACGTGTGATGTGACAGGGCTAAAGTTTAGCCCCTGACATCCAAACGCCCCCTAAACAGGGCCCAGATTTGCGCTGCTCCATTTTTTTAACCAGCAGCAGCGACCAGCTTGGAGTTTTTCCTTTTCTTTTTGCTCCCAACAAAAGCAAGGCATCCGACACGAATGCTATGGCCTATAACAATATTTTCCTTTTGAGATCGATATAAACAACTGGCCTGGTGCTGGTGGTACCGGCTGATTGGAAATTTCCCAGGATCGGACGGATGCGACAACAATGCATCAATTCGGCTTTCAGTTGAGTTCCGTGCATCATCCAATGCACTTTCAAAAGCTGCTGAATGAGCCTTTGGAGGCTAGCGATGTTCCAACTGACCGCCCTTCTTGGTTACACTCGCCTTGATTAATGCCAATGCCCGTGCCAGGTTTTATAAGATGGCTCGGTTGAGCTGTTAGTAGCAGATAGGAATGAATGATATAGATGTGTTGATCAGGGACAAGTGTCATAGATTAAACCTGCATATGTGTATACCTCACCTACCGATTCGATCCGAGCTGCTGTCTGCTACTTCGTATTAGTGATCTTTTTTTTATAAAAAAAATAGCAGAACTCTGATGAATATGCCGGACATCGGATATGACCAGATGCAGGGGGAGGCGTAACCGTGTGAGAACGAAGCAGGCGGCGCGCCTTCTGGGCGGCAGTTTGCTCGCATGATTTGCATGGGCAATGTGGCGCTGCTCTTGGCATCTTGGTTGTTGTGGACGCGGCGGTGTTGGTTCCGGGCTCCAGCCCGATCAGCTCAGCAAACCTACTCACAAAAGCAGCAGATTAGACGTGATAAAAATACTAGTAACATTTTTCTTCATTTCTCATCCTGAGTTTCAAAACCGCTAACCGTTCTAAAAACGGCTGATGCTGAAAACAGCAAACTAGTGTTAATACAGAGTATGCGAAGCAGACTTAGCAAAAGTACAGTAGAGCTAGCAGACAGCCCAAGTGGCGACGTGTGACCATTTTGTACTAGTGGTAGAGTACCGGTATGACTTTCAGTAGGCAAAATGATTCCGAACTACCCCGGTGCACTAGTGCCGTCACATGATGCCACCTAGTGTGAAAGTTGAGTCGGATAGAATTCTCCAGTCCTTAGCAAAAATTGCGACTCCTTTGAGGAATTTTTTTTCCCAAACCATAAACTTGCTTCAAATGGTACTCCCCTTAAAAGCAGAAGTCACACAAAGTTAGTATTAAAACTAAACTCTAATTTTATCACTGGTCCAAGATAGTATTAGTGTCGCTGTCAATTCTCTCTCCTTTGAGGTGATGTGTAATTCTCTGCTGCCATCACTCCCTCTCCCTTCTCTCTCTCCTTTCTCTTTCTCATCAGAGCTCCCCTCCCAACTTTTCCCCACTCCCCCCACTTTCTTCCCTCACCTCCTCCTCCCCTGCCATCACCCCCGCTTTTTAGCCCACCTACCGGCAGCAGACGCAGGCCGCAGCGCCCCCATAACAAAAAGCACCCGCACCTCCATTCCCCACCTCTCGCTCGCTCTCTCCCTCCTCCTCTCACCCCTTCAAACCAAAACCCAAACACCACCGCCTCCGCCACTCGTCACTGCAGCAGAGAGCCGAGAGGAGAGCCGCATTGCCAAACCAGGCGAAGCCGCAGCGCCGCACGCGCCCGCCCCACACCGCGCACGCGACGGCCGGACCGAGCCGGGGAGGCGCCACCGCCGCCACCTACCCCAGCCTACGCGCTTTGGCTTGGCGCTAGCGCTCGCAAGTAGTTGCGGGCTAGCAGCGGGGGCCGAGATTCCAAAGGGAAAAGGCCCCGGGAGCAAAAGGGAGGCGAGGTGCGGAGGAGGGGAAAAGCGGGGAGTGGGCAGTGGGGGGGAGGGAGTCCAGTCCAATCCAATCCAGCCCGACACCGGCCGACGCGGCTGCGCAGGCAGCGGTGACTGGCTGGCTGGAAGGGAAGTGTGCTCGGCAAGCGACGCACGCCACCGACACCGGCACCGACACCCCCGCGCCGATCGGAGCCGCGCGCCAGATCCAACGTCCCGCCGGAATCGCGGCGGATTCCGGCGACCGCGGCCACGCCCCGGATCTGCATTCCGCGCAGGGCCTCCTCCTGACCGCCTCGCGGCCTCGCCTCCCCCAGTAAGCGCCCACTTCCTTTCGCCTTCTGCTTGCTTGATATCTTTTCTGTGTTTTCCGTTCGTTGCCATGATGGCGGTTGCTCTTCCTGTTCCCGTGTGCAATGTGTGTAGCAACGTTTACTACGTTCGTGTTCGGGATTTTTTTTTGTTTGATCGTGTGTTTCGACAGCGGAGCCTGGATGCGGAGTTCCTCTGTTCATGTCGCCCTCTCTGAAATTTTACTGTGCTGTTTAAACCCAAAATTTTCTCAAACAGTTTCTGAACATCGTTTCCACCGCTCCGCTCGCTTGGTTTGTTGGTTCCACCCTCCGGGCTTTCCGCTTCGTGTTTCCTTGTCCTTTCTGGGCTGAACTCTTAACTCAGTTGCAGCGAGGATCACTCACACGGCGTCGGTTGCACACGAATAGTTGCGCTTGGGCGGGTAGAATCGCCGTGCTCTTGCTCCCCTCTCTGCTTCATCTCCCCCCTTCTCACGCTTGTCTGCGGTCTGCTTCTGATGAACTCACTCTCTCCTCTGACATGGAACATTCCAATCCATACTTCACCTAGTACTCGATTTTACCGTGCTTTTCATTTTGTTCTCCATGAAGGAATCAACTGGTACGGACGCTTCACTCTTCCATGGGAATAGCTGATAAGGGTTTCTAGTACTACTGCTGCCACTGCCAAGATTAGTAAGGGACGGAGATGAAGAGAGGACGAGCACCACAAGAACACGCAAGGACAATGATGCAACGAGGCATCTGGTTAAAAGCCAAATCCACCGAGCGAAGACCGCCATCAATGTCCGTATGGAGTTGGAGTAGTAGCAGCTCCCAGCTTTTAAGCCGGGTCACGCGCGCCTTCTTTACGGCCGGAACCACCAGTTCTTTTCACCGGAACGCAGACTTGCTAGAACTGGAAGCTGCAGCAGTGTAACCATTGATTTTTGATTCGTCACCTGTGCCCGGGGGAGCAGTAGGCGTCTGGTCAGGTCATCTCGGCCGGATAAACATGTGCTGCCCCCACGCCGGCAATTACTTCCGCGGGCGTCTTTGGTGCCCGTCTTAACTGCGGTTCTTGCCGGGCGGGCCTGCCTGCCGTTGCCGTTCGCGCTAAGCTCTACAGCCTGTGCGCTTTGTAGCTGCAACCCAACGCGCGATGATGGTCCATGCGGAGAAGATACCGCGTCAATTGAGCTGAGTAGGAGAATAAGCTTACTTGCCCGCGTCAATGCCCTGGCCTAGTTCTGGCATGACGGTGATCGGATCGGGTGCACTGTGCTGTGCTTGCAACTTGGCCTCGCGTGGGGGCCGCCCGCAACGACGCGTGCTGATGGTACCGGGCGATCTTGCTTGAAGGATTGGTTTCCTGCAGGGATTCGATTCTTTTGGCCTGCCTGACCTTGACCGTGCCCTGTCCTATATAGCTGTGCCTCCACTGTGGCAGAAGCTTCTGCTTTTTGATAATTGGATGTGTACGCGGCCTGCCAGTGGAATGTTAAGATACTTGAGCTGGTGAGGTACGTTCGGATTTATGAACCCTACACGGCCACACTGTTGACTGATTGGAGTTGTTGATTGTATTATTGGTATTATTTTATAGCCATATATGGTGGAATGATTGTGAACTTAAGTGTGGGTAACACTTGCCCAATAAACGGTGTTTCACTAGTTTCTTATCTATGATATGCAAATTGGGGTTCTTGCTGGCGGCGCTAATTATGGAAGTTGTATGGAGTAGCTCATTTGTCAAACGGCTGTAGCCATACATTGGTTTCCTGTCTAAATTCTTCATAGTCGTTATAGTTGTATAGTTTAGGCTCACATACTTCTGATGTTTTCAGTCTCCAAAAGTGTATATGGCTTCAATGTGTGTATTCTGCAAGTTATTTTCTTAAATTTGGTTACCTGATCTCAGGTTAATTCTATACTGACTGTACCTTGTGCTCTTGCTTTGAAGATAGTTTTTTTTTTGGTTGAATTAACTGTTTGTGGAAACTAGTATGCATGTCTCAACTAAACCATGTGGTACTATGCTAGTTCATTTTCTAGAACTGTGCTTTGTTCTCATGAAATCTCGGTCTTTTATTTGCTTTATATTGTTGCCAAAGTTAGTTACGAAATAATTTAAATTCAGTTAGTTTTGAGCTTCTTTCCTACCTGGAGGCATGCATGCTCTATTTACGTAGAAAATATAGAAAGGCAAATCTATCACATTTGTTGCTGATCATAGATATTCACCATATCTTATTAGATACTCTGCAACCAATGGATCGCCGCAGCTGGCCTTGGAAGAAGAAATCATCTGATAAATCATCAAATGCAGATGCGTTGCAGAATTCCAATCAAGAACAGGTTTGCCAAGCTTTCTTGTGTAGTATTGTTTTATAAATTGGTCTAAGTAGCATTGTTTTAAGATAATATTAACCTTTCCTTTTTTCTGCTTGATGCTGCCAGAAGATAGATTTGATAGGTCCAATACCATAGGGACTGTTCTGAGTTAACTGATGTCACCATCCTTGGTTACTGATCCATGCAGCCATGTCTCTTTAGTTAATTTTTTCACCCTTTAGCAATAGGGTCACATACCGTTTAACAAAGCAATGGTCAGCACTAGTTGCTCATTTTGTTTTATTTTGAACCTCAAAAGCTGGTTGGGCAGTAAATTTGTACATTAGTATATAAACCTGATTTTTAAGTTTTAACTCATATTTAAAGTATATTTCTGCTGAAATAAAATTTCCTTCTTTGCAGGAAGATAAGGCTCCAAAATTTGTGCAAATTTCACCTGAAACATATGCACATCTTACTGAGTCAGAGGAAAAAGTAAAAGGTTTAGAAGAAAATGTGAAGGTCTTGAATGAACAACTCTCTGGAGCACAATCTGAGATCACAACCAAAGATGCCCTAGTGAAACAGCATGCAAAAGTTGCCGAAGAAGCTGTATCAGGTGCGCATAAGATGAACTTTACTTTTCCTTCTGAAACATATTTGTATAAATCGTTTTCTTGTTTTGATAGAAGATAGTAGCTATAGTAGTTGGTCTGTTATTGGGTTATGACTCATGAAAGTAGGTTGGCTTCTCTATACATTTTTTTCTCTGCATAACACTTTTGTTTTTCTACAAGATATATCCTAGTTTATGATATCACTATACTAAACGAATTGGTGACACAATTTATGTTTTGCTGTGCTAGGTTGGGAGAAAGCTGAAGCAGAGGCCTCGGCACTGAAGCTTCAGCTAGAAACTGTTACATTGTCTAAGCTAGCAGCTGAAGAAAGAGCTGCCCATCTGGATGGTGCTTTGAAAGAATGCATGAAGCAAGTAAGAACTGTTAAGGAAGAAGGTGAGCAGAAGCTACACGATGTAGTCTTTGCAAAAACCAAGCAGTGGGAGAAGATAAAGGCCGAGTTCGAAGCAAAATTACTTGAATTTGAACAGGAATTCATAAGGGCTGGCGCTGAGAATGATGCACTCACAAGATCACTCCAAGAACGGGCAGAATTGTTGATGAAAATTGATGAAGAAAAAGCTCAAGCAGAAGCTGAGATTGAAGTCTTGAAAAGCACAATCCAGTCAGGGGAAAGGGAGATAAATTCCCTAAAATATGAACTGCATGTTGTCTCCAAAGAGCTTGAAATCCGCAATGAAGAAAAGAACATGAGTGTGCGCTCAGCTGATGTAGCAACTAAACAGCACCAGGAAGATGTCAAGAAAATATCAAAACTTGAAGCTGAATGCCAAAGATTGCGTGGCCTTGTTCGGAAGAAGTTACCTGGTCCAGCTGCACTAGCTCAAATGAAAATGGAGGTGGAGAGCTTGGGCAGAGAGTATGGAGACCACAGAGTACGACGATCCCCTACAAAGAATTCTGGTTTCCATCGTCCCATGTCTCCTATGTCTCCTGTTCCTGATTATGCCATAGAGAACTTACAGCACATGCAGAGAGAGAATGAGTTTCTAACTGCTCGTCTATTAACAATGGAAGAAGAAACCAAGATGCTAAAAGAGGCACTGACAAAGCGAAACAGTGAGCTGCAGGCATCAAGAAGCATGTATGCTAAAACAGCAGGCAAGCTCCGAAGCTTGGAGGTTCAAATGTTGACTGGAAACCAACATAAGAGTCCATCAACTCCAAACATGGATATTCACTTTGATGGTGCACTGAGCCAAAATGGAAGCAACCCACCTAGCATGACTTCAATGTCTGAAGATGGTGTTGATGATGAAGGAAGTTGCACGGAATCTTGGGCCAATGCTCTAGTATCTGAGCTCTCTCACTTCAAGAAAGAGAAAGCGGCCAAGAGCAGTGCGACAGAAGGCTCCAATAGGTTGGAACTCATGGATGACTTCTTAGAGATGGAGAGATTAGCGTGTTTGACTTCTGAGGCTAATGGCAATGGCAGTACTATTGACAAAATGAAGATAGATGAAGTTGGGGCTACTTTGTCCAGTGTTACTGAAAGAGACGGTGTTAAAGATTTGCAGTCAGCTTCACCAATGTCAGAGACTCCATCTAGTAAACAGCAGCTATCTGAGAAATCTTCACTTTTGAAATTACAGTCAAGAATATCTTCCTTACTTGATTCTGAATCACTAGAGAACAATTCAGGAAAGATGCTTGATAGTATTAGAAATATCCTAAAGGATATTGAAGATGAGGCAGATTCAATGAATACAAATGGTAATCATCACTTGGATGCGACCTTAAATTCAGGGAGCAAATGCACCATGGATCAAGAACTAAAGAGTGCCATATTGAAGATTCAAGACTTTGTCAAGTTACTTGATCAAGAACTCTCCAAGTTTCAAGGCCAATCATCTGACTATGATGGGCTATGTGAGAAAACACAACACTTCTCTGCATTAGTTGACAAAGTTCTGTCAAATGATAATGGCCTAAATGACCTTGTCATGGCACTATCCGTGATCTTGTCAGAAACTGGTCAGATTAAGTTCGCAATGTCGAGAGACAACAGCAATGAAGCAGAAAGTAATAATTTAGATTGTGTTGATAAAGTGACTCTACTTGAAAACAAGGTTCAGCCTGAGCCGGTAAAGGACAATGTTTCTGGTCTCTGTACACTACTGCCTCGTTCATCTTCTGATCCTGAGTTTGAGGGGCCTGCTGATTCTGGATTTGATGCTAAGACTACACTGAAGATATGCTCACCAGAGGAATATGAACAACTTAAATCTGAGAAGATCAATTTGGAGGTAGAATTAGCGAAGTGCAACAAAATAATAGAAGAAACAAATGTTAGATTAAGTGATATGGAGAAAAGCTTGGAAGACCTCACAGCCAAGTTGGTTGACAGTGAGAAATCAAATAGCTTGAGTGAGACACAGTTGAAGTGTATGGCTGAATCCTACAAGTCACTTGAATCAAGAAAAGTTGAATTAGAGAATGAGATACAAGTATTGCGGTCCAAAATAGATACTTTGACAGATGAACTCACTGATGAAAGACAAAGTCATCAGGAGGACTTAGCCAAATACAAAGATCTCGAGGAGAAGATGGAAAGGTGAAAAATCAAATTCTTTGGCTTGTAAATTACCATCTGCTTGATTTCTATTCTGACTTGGTTTTATGATATGAAGGTATGAGTTGGAGAGGAGTTCAATGTTTGTGGATGAGGATCCAGATACCAATTCAAAGCAGGTACGATAGTTTGAAAACATCTAGTTTCCAAAGTTTTTCACATTGCTATTGCCTACTATTCATTTGTAGCTTCTTTATGAAAACTACTGGCAAGTACACCTTCTGATTTGTGAATAAAGGCTCCAAATCATTAAGCATTGTTAAATCCATTTGAACATTTTTCAAGATTACTCTAAACTGTAGATTTTTATGCTGGGCTACTAAACGTTTCTTGATATGGAATACTTTTGACATCTAACTTTTGTGTTTAAATGATGACAGGAGAAAGAGATAGCAGCAGCAGCTGAGAAGCTGGCAGAGTGCCAGGAGACAATGCTTATTCTCGGCCGTCAGCTGCAAGCTATGCGTCCTCCAGCCGAGTCTTTAGGTTCTTCACCCAACCGGCAGCGTATGGAGGACTTTCTGCAGGATGCTGTAGGAACAACGGCAGGAGAGTTTTCCCAGAAGCCGGGAGGCCAACCTGATACAGACCAGGAAATGCTAGGGACAGGAAATGAGTCTCCGATCAATGGATTCAAGACGCACATGACCCCTTCTGACGTGGACGGAAGCCCTTTTCCTTCTCCGAACAGCTCCAAGCGTCCCAAGCATCGATCTAGATCCTCTTCATCTTCATCTTTCACTAACCAACAATTGGCGGAGAAACAAAGCCGGGGATTTAGTCGGTTCTTCACAAAGGGCAAAGAGTGAAAAATTCTCCTGGCTGCCGCATCAGGTTTGTTAATTATTGGCGCCAAATGGGTGGGGGATGGTGGAGACCATGAATTTCTGTAGAGCTAGTGGGGCAAGCCTGCTTGTGTATTCTCTCAGGTGATGCCTTGGGTTGCTGCAATAATACTCAGCTTGCGGTCAAGCAGGTTGTGGCGAGAGTGTGTGTGGGAATGTAAGCCATCGGTATCTTCTGCTAGAGCTTCTCCGGGTTGCTGTGTGTTTGAAACCTCACTAAAACCTCACTGTACATGTGCTTACTTGCCTGAAGAAGAGCATGGTTGTTGGTTTGTGTTGAATCCTCTTGTGAAGTAGCCTGTATATTGGCATTGGACTGATTTGCTGTACAGTTAACCTGGGTTAGTTACTTAACTTCAAGGGTATCGATGTATGTTTGTTGACCAGTCTAAAATCCTGAAGGCGCTGTACGATGCTAGAGTTTGTGCGCTGTGTATACCTTGTGGGCCTGCGGAGCCGCGTTAGACACGGCTACATGAGATCCCGAGGCAGAGTCGCCACTGCTGCTCACCGGCGGCATTCCGCGATCACCTGAAAGGCTGAAACATTGCTCAAATTTCAATCACACGTGTAGGCTAGGTGTGGTTTAATAATAAGAAAAGGAAGAAGAAATGGGCTTCCTTGGGCTACTGTAGGCCACTTGGGCTAAATAGCCACAGCTCTGAATGAAGGAAGAAGCCACAGGTCGCCACCCCGTAGGGTTTCCCTACACCACCACGTGGACGAGCACGCGTGGGTGGCAGCGCCCACGCGAGTGCGTCTCCCTCTCACCTCACGCATGGTTGGAACTGCGGAAGACGTGCTAGAGCAACTCCAACAATATATATATATTTGGATACCTAAAACTTGTTTTAGTATAGGAGAGAAGGTTTTGTGAAAAATTTTAAACTCATCTCCAGTGGTATACCTAAAACTGGTGACCTATATTTCATTCGAGGACGAATCTGCGAATGAATCACTTTTTTAGAATCCAATATGCAAAATCAACACATCATTATCCTCTCTTCTTCCTCTTCTTCCCTCTCACACCCGCTGCGGCTCTCACGCCGCTCCTCCACCACTCCGACGGCCACACGCTCCTCTTACCCCCGCCGCTCTATGTTCCCGCCTCTCGTTGGACCGGACAGTGGTGGTGGAGCTCGCCCTCTCCTCCACTTCTCCGGAGCTCTCCCATGGCGGTTGCCGAAGCTGCCCATGGCGGGGAGCGCGCCCGCGCTGAGGCTGGGCCGGCGGAGCTCACCCGCCCTTGGTCGAATCGAGCATGAAGATGGCGAATCCACCGAATCAAGCTCCAAATTGGGCTTCTTCTTCAAGCAATTCACCGAATCCAGCTTCTTCTTCTTCACCGAATCGGTGGAGGTTAGCAGGAGCTTTGACAATGGCTTCTCCCTCACCTCCTCCTTCCTATCCTGCTGTTCTCCCCGCGCTCTACCCTCCGCTCAAATTGGCGGTGGCGGTAGGGGTGAGGCGGCGCATGACGGACGAGGCGCGGGCCACACAACAAGGAGGACGACGGGCGATGGGAGGTGAGGTTCGGTCCAGGCACGACGACGCGTGGCTTCTTCTGTTTCCGGCAGAGGGGCCGGCCAAAGCCGTAGTGGGGCAGGCGGCAGGTCGCGTAGGGGTAGTTGGAAGAGCTAGGCCCTTCCATGGTTGTGCCGGCGGCTAAACGAGTGAAGGAAGGTGGTGTCGTGGGGATGGTGCGGCGGCGGCTCGAGCGTGAAATGTCCGGCGCGAGGTGGTTGTTGTTTCCCATTGTAGGTTACGAGCTTTAGCATAGTGTTGGATATGCATATTTGGTCATAGAGAGAGAAATTTGGGTTAATGACCTACAATAGCAAAAGTATACTGCTTTTAGATATTCTGGCAATTTTTAGGTATAGCAATTCGGTTTAGGTAATCTAATGGAGATGCTCTTACTTCATCTAATCATTTGTATGATCCGTTTTGCATTCTCTGATTCTCTCCATCTTCCTCTAATTATTTGCATGAACCGTTTTGCATCATCTGCTTCTCGCTGATCTCCGTGTACTCGCCACCGTGTTCTGCTTCCTGACCGTCCTCCGAGTATTTTCTGCCGCAAGGCTCAAGCTCGCTGCTCGCCAGACTTGTCGAGATGGACACAGATGACAGATGGTTTGCTGACGACTGCGTGGCTTTTCTACCGCGTTGGGTTCTACCAATTGAGTAATCTCCAAGGACCGATTCGCAAAAAGAACACAAAAGATATTTCCATCCTCCCCAAGGTAGTCGCCAACCCCTAATCTCGGCCCGCCAGGGTTTAAGGGCCGAAAAAGGGCAGCGCAGCCACGAGCAGCAGAAATGGCCGCTCGTTGGTAGGGTTTTGGCCCCGCTCCGCCCATCTCCGCCGTCTTCCACCCTGCACCCGCCGCGCACCATTCCCGCCGCGCTAATTCGCCAAGCGGCCTGCCGTCTCCACCGCCGCGTCCTCCCCCGCGCTCGCCGCCGCGCATGGTGCCCGCCTGCTGACCCCCCCCCCTGCGCCGCCACCGCCGCCATGCCTCCCGCGCAGGTACGTGAGTGCAGAGTGCGCACTTCGCTGATCCAGCGCTGGGCTCTCGGCGATTGGGCCGGTTTCTTTGGGAATCGGGGTTTGATTCGAGGGATTTGACCCGCAGGGATATGTGGGCGTGATCAGCGAGGGGATGGATGGGGGATGTGGTGTGAGGACTGAATGTTCAAGTTTTGGTTTAATTGGTTGATTCGCAAGCTCGTGTTTGCGATTGTGTAGCGATGGCCTCAGCGCGTGAGTTGTAGGGATCATGGTTTTCGGCTGTATAGATGGGTGCTCCCTTGTTTTGTCGCCGCCTTCTTTCTCAGTGCAATTTGCGGTCGTATTTTCTGCTCCAAGTGGCTCTATTCGCTTGTGCCAAATAGAAAAATCAGTGTGATTTTGTTTTGAGCTATGGTTGCTGTAATTGTGGATGATTATAGGTGTGATCTAGCTCGGTTTTATTTTATAATTTCTGCTGGGAATGGGTGGAAATCAATAAAACTAATTGAACCATATAGGTTTGAGGTGTACCATGTTGATATCAGTCAGTGAGCATGTGACTTTGCTCGATCCACTCATTCTTCAAAAGAAATTCGCCATCTAAAGTCATAAAATTTGTTAGCAGTGTTTGTTCTAGAATACATGTAGTACTTGCTGATCCGTTGTGACCAGTTTGTATTGGCAGTGTTAGCATTTGAGCTCCTATATGAGTTACAGAGTTATTCTTTGCTGGAGGTGGGGTTCTGGGTAGTTGTGCTATTTCAATTTCTTATCTTGTCAAGTACTAATTGTAGCCTTGTTCAGATGGTGACCAATGGCCTTGGGGCAAAAAGGGAGAATGCAGGGACAAAAAAATCCCCCCAGCAAATTCAGATGCTGGAGAAATTTTACTCAGGTAATTGTATGCTAATGTAATAATGATTTTAAGTCTTTTCCTTCGACTGTTCTATACATTTCATTTTTGCTGATATATCTTTCTATCCAGATGTACAGTATCCAAAGCCAGACGAAATGGAGCAGTATGCGACCTGTGTTGGTTTGACCTACAGTCAGGTCCGTATATGGTTCAAAGAGCGGAGGAGGAAAGAGAGGAGGGAGATGGAAACCATCGGGTCTCACATGGAAAGGCAACTTAGTGGACGATCAAGTGGACCTAGAACCAGCAGCAGTTCTTCCTCTTGTAACGAAGCTCCCATGTATGGTATTTCGTGTTCACGACCAGAGTTTGACAGCAGTACCAGCGTTGTAGGAGAGGAAAATACAGTTCAATCACAAGTTCTGTTCCCCAAGGATTATATCCTGAGGAAAATCTTTCGCAAAGATGGTCCACCTCTTGGGAGTGAATTTGATCCCCTCCCCAAAAGTGAACGTGATCGTATCAGAGGTATGCCTGTAGCAAATTAAGATTATTGTATGTTACCTAGATAATTATAGATTGCTTCCACCAATGGGCGGACGTGGCCAGTTCTTCTAACAGTTATGGTCCTTTCTTATTTTGCTCGGGATAATAAATATGTTTTCATATATGTGCTCATGTCAACCTCAATGACTGTACTGTCCACTTTGAATTGTTATTGTTGGTGAGCTGTTGACTCTCTGCACCTGTGTTGAGTAATTCATTTACTCACTCTGCTATTGTGTCAGATGTTAAGAGTCAGTCATGTACTCCTGTGTTAGATTTCGTTTGTTTATTGTTCACAAGCACTGCAAAGTTGCAGTTGCTCTGGTGCCTATTAGGTTGACAATGAACTGATCTGCAAGTTACTTTCTTCTGGTTTGCAGTTAAATGTTTTCTAATGCTACTGCTGCTAACATTTGCCCCCTTTCACGTATAAGTTTCATCTTTCAGTGGTGGATGCATTTAATATCCTAATGGTGCTGTGTGCAACTTATATAAATGCTCCTTTTGTTGCATGTATTTACAGATACCACATGCCATCATTCCTCTCAAAACCAAAGAGCTGTGAAGAAGAGAAAGGTACGATAAGTCGATGCAATTTGTCTATTTACTCACTTTCATTACATTGACTTGTTCTCTATTCCAAATGAACTACTGGTTCAAATTGAAATATTTCGTTGTTAGTAATTGTTTGTAATTCCAGACCCGTGTTTCCATTTTTTTGGTAGCAGTAGAGTTAAAGGCTTTGATGCTGGTAGCAGTTAGAGGTATAAATATAAGTTCTGTTATGTGAAATCAAGTGTCCGCACAGTTTGTTCAGTTAGCACAGTAGGAAATCCTATTTACGATGTCGATGTCTTTGTGGTTATTAAGCTCTACCTTTTTTTAGGTCAAATGTAAGATTAGTCTCTACTATATCCTATCTAAAAATCCTTATTTTTCTTTACTTCAATTGCTCTTTAAAAGTTCATATGTTTGGTGTGAGCTGAAAGCATGCGCTACCACCTTTTCATATTTTATCAATTTATCCCATTTTTGTTTCTCCCAGAAGTTCTTTATTGTCTCCCTGAACTACAAATCTCAGTTACTTTTCATTTTTCAAATTGATCTTTCTAACATGGCACCATTTGTGTACTCAAACTGCTCATCTGTAGATCATTGAGTCTACCAGCCAGAGGTCCAGTGTGCCATACGAGGATACTGTTCCTGTGAGGAAACACGGAATTGGCAAAGGTCTGATGACAGTGTGGCATGCAATGTATTCCCAATCCCATAATGTGGAATGTCAAAGTGGCCCAAATTTCATTGATGAAACTGGTTGTTTGAGGTCCCTGAGACCGTTTGATGATCGTGACGGGTTAGAAGATAATGGAAAGACTACTCAAGTAAAGTTTCAGTTATTTGATTTGATTTAATGAATACTTTGTTAGTCTCTATATAGAATTACCCATTCACAAATCTTCTCTGGTTCCTCTCTATATGCAGAATCAAAGTATGGCACAGAAGAAGGTAGACAAAAGGAGTAAACCTCCATTGAACAAACGAAAGGTATTTTTTTCTTGCTTAGCATGAGAGAGAAAGTAAAAGGAAAGCTTCTACAGTAGCACTACCTCATCCACTAAGTTGGTCATTTGGGGGAAGAGCAAAACTGTCCAATTTTGACAGTTTTCTTTCTTGTTCGAATAATATATTATGAATCTCTTTTACGTTGAACAATAATGATGATTTATCTCTATAGGTGCCATGTAAGAGAGTTACAGGTCCAAAGGAGCATCCTCCGATGGATTGCCATCTTTCAATCAATAAATCAGAATCTTCAGAACTACTGACTGAGCAGGTGACTTTAGTGGATGATGAGGAGCTCGAGCTCAGTGAATTACAAGCAGGCCCTAATCCATTAAGATGTTCAGCTCATCTTTCTTCAAGTGGGAGACATGGCTGCCCCCTTTGTAAAGGTTTGAAGTGCCATCTCATATCTTGCTGTACTCACATTGTGTAGACAATTATTATTTAGGCATGTAACACCTTTATTGTGCAGATTTACTTGCCAAGTTTCCTCCGCAGAGTGTCAAGATGAAACAGCCTTTCTCCGCAAAACCTTGGGACTCATCACCGGAAATGGTGAAAAAGCTTTTTCAGGTCATATGAAATGCTACTGTTTTTGCATCATCATTGTTATCTTATTCACAGTGGTTACATTATATATGCCCCTTATGCAGTTGTATTCCTGTATCTTAGTTTCATTTTCTGATAATTGGTACACATATTGATTGGAGAATTATTATTGACAGGTAATCCGGTTTGTATACACTCATTTTGGTACTATTGATGTTCACCCCTTCACATTTGATGAGTTTGCACAAGCATTCCATGACAAGGTGCAAACTTCTAATCAATTTTCTCTAGAATTTAGCATGATTTCTTGTATTACTTTCCCATAACTCTAATGTAATTTGCAGGACTCTTTGTTGTTGGGGGAAGTACATATTGGTCTTCTGAAGTTGTTGCTGTTAAATGCTGAAATGGGCAGCGATGGTGTATTTGTTCCACGATCTTCTAAAGACTGCAGATTTCTTAGTTTCCTGAACTTTGTAAGCTTCCTAAAGTTTTTAATTACACTTCAGTCCAATAATTGACATTTCATTTTCCTGAAGAGGCCATAAGGACATGGTCTAATGGACTAAATCTGCAGATTTTTGGAGGAATTTAACATCATCCAGTAGTGTAAAGTTTTTTTGTAACAGAAAATACTGTGCAAGAAGCACAGCATACACTTTTTATGTCGATATGATCAGTTTTACCCTCCTAGGACCTGGTGATACTATTAGATTAAATGTACTCCCTCCGTTCAAATTGTAGGTCGTTTTGGCTTTTCTAGGTTCATAGATGTTACTATGCATCTAGATATAGTGTATGTCTAGATGCATAATAATATCTATGAACCTTAAAAAGCCAAAACGACCTACAATTTGGAACGGAGGAAGTAACAAAGTATGCTAATTTTTTTATCTAGTATCACGTTTCATGCAACAGTATGAAGCCAAACTTCTGTTTAAGTGAAGGTATTTGTTCATCTGAAAGAATGCCAGACTAGTGATGATTTTTTGGGAGTTACCTTCATATTTTATAATTTTCCTCTAATTTCTTAGGAGATTCTAGGTAGCTCGACTATTTATTTGAAGATAAACTTGGTTGGTTCTCTGTTCATATAAAAGATAACATGAGAATTGCAAAAAAATCTTTGACACAGGCCTGCAAAGCTTGCAGCTGGCAAAAAAAAAAAAGAAAGAATGTTTTTACTTTTCAAAGAGCATATTGAAATAATAGAATAGTTCAAAAACACAATTGAAATTTTATCTGAAGATGGTTCCTTCCAGGTTAGGGAGCAAGAATTCGATGTTAATTTCTGGATCAGATCACTGAATTCTCTTACTTGGGTTGAAATACTGCGACAAGTCCTTGTTGCTTCGGGCTTTGGGTCCAAACAACATATGCTGAATCGGGATTTCTTTAACAAGGTATTGTGGGTACCCCAACATTCTAAATTCTTTTGTCAATTTATGTTGCAACTCTAGATTTTCGTTTGCCACTCCAGTAGTTATTCAAGTATGTTTAGAAGTCAAACTCATTACTGTACCTTTTTCCAGGAGAAAAATCAAATGGTCAAATATGGCTTACGTCCTCGCACACTGAAAGGTGAATTGTTTGCACTATTGTCCAAGGCAGGAAGTGGTGGACTAAAGGTTTCAGTACTAGCCAAATCATCTGAGGTATTTATCTTGTTAATATTAATATTGGAAATAGATCGATTGTATTGATAACAACTGATGTTCTCTCTGTATATTTAACCCAGTTTATCTACAACACTTACCTTATTTTCTCTCTTTCAGATTGTTGATCTTAATGTCTCGGGCACATTAGAACTAGAGCAGTTGATATATTTAACTCTCTCTAGTGACATCACATTATTTGAGAAGATTGCACCTTCTGCATATCGTCTCCGTGTTGACCCCCAAATTAAAGGGAAGGAAGATGCTAGATCAGATAGTGAGGATTCTGGAAGTGTTGATGATGATGAGGATGCTAGCAGTAGTGATGATGAATCTAATGGTTCACAAAAAATGAACTTACCTGAGCATGGTGATAGAATTGCTCGAAAGAAGGAGCAAAAAAATGCACATGGAAGTCCAAATAAATGTAGTGAAATTGATGAAAGTTATCCAGGTGAACGTTGGCTTCTGGGATTAATGGAAGGCGAGTATTCAGATCTAAGCATTGATGAGAAGTTGGATTGTTTGGTTGCCTTAATAGATATTGCTTCTGGTGCTGGTTCTGTTCCAAGACTTGAGGTAATCTTTGGTAACTATTCCAGTACTCAGTTGCACCGTGCCATCTTTGTTCTTGAGAAAGTTGCTTTAACTTTGCTTCCGAATTAACCTGATGTTTGACTTCCAAATACTAGGGGATTAGTTCTAGGCTAATGTAGTTACATATACTAATTGTATCTTAATGTATTCTTTTTGTATATCATAGATGTGATTTTCTTTTCAGTTGAATGGGTGATGGGTCTTTTCACTCTAGAATTCTTGTAATTGAGACTGCTCTAGAAATGTCTCCCAAAGTTTGAATTGAATATACATACAATACTCATTTCCTAGGAAACTTAGTTCTGTGTAACTATTAATCTGTTTAAGTTTTAACTCAACTGTAATGTTTACTTTGTGTATGCTCAAACTGCATTTTGAAAACATCTTCATTTGTATTCCTATTGAATAATTGAGAAGCTTATGCTGTTATTTTTCACTTCTAGGAACCACAAAGAGTATTGCATAACATGCCAAGAGCGCAGCCGCACCAATCCGGTGGGAAAATAAAGAAATCTACTAAAAATCTTTATCGATCTAGTGATGAGTCCTTAAATGGACCTGGAAACTCCTACAGTTTGGATTGTTCTCGGCAAGGCCGATCAGCAAGCCGAAGAAATCAGGACTACATCACGGACTCTGAAAGGAATGATCTGTCTGGAGTTGCACATGAACCACAGGTTGTTCTCTTAGGATCAGATCGCAGGTATAATAGTTACTGGCTCTTCCTTGGCCCTTGTAGGGCAGATGATCCAGGGCATCGTAGGGTCTACTTTGAGTCCTCAGAGGATGGCCACTGGGAAGTGGTTGATTCACCACAGGTCACCCACCTGCTAACTCTTCTCAGATTCTACCTCTTTTTTTTGGATGTCGATAAATTTACTTGCCATTTATTTTCTGAATGCAGGAATTACTTTCCTTGCTCTCAGTCCTAGACAGCAGGGGCACTAGGGAAGCCCATCTCCTTGCATCAATGGAAAAGAGACAAGCCTGCCTTTTCGAAGCCATGAAAAAACATGTGGAAGGAGGGAATGCAATCGGGCTCCCAGCCTCATCTGATTCATTTCGCTCCGAGACAAGTACTGGTGATGGAGCTTCACCCAAGACAAGTAGTGTATCTGGAGCTTCACCTGTATCAGATGTTGAGAATGCTTCTGTTCCTCCAGATCTCGAAGATAGTAACTTGGATTCATCATCTGCAATAGTTATTGAAAATGGCAAGAGAGGTGATGAAAGAATATTGATGTGGGATAGGTTGCAAGCATTTGATAAGTGGATCTGGACTTCTTTCTATTCTGTCCTTACCACTGTTAAATGTGGCAAGAAGTCATTTAAGGAGTCACTAGTTCGTTGTGAAAGTTGTCATGATCTATATTGGAGAGATGAGAAACATTGCAGAATATGCCATTCAACTTTTGAGGTTGGTTTTGATCTCGAAGAAAAATATGCTGTACATGCCGCAACATGTAGGGAACCTGAGGATGCGCACGAGGTGCCAAATCACAAAGTTCTGCCTTCACAGCTACAGGCACTTAAAGCAGCCATTCATGCTATTGAGGTGAGTATTTCAAAACACGCAACTCCTACGCAGTTTGATCATCAGGATCAACTTGTCCAAACATGCAGTGTCTGCTGAATGGAACTTAAGTGTAGCTATGTAGAATTATGACATGTTTATACAAATGTCTTAAGAAACACATATTTCATAACATGTTTAATTCTTGCTTGTGTAGGCATCGATGCCTGAGGTAGCTTTTACTGGTTCTTGGATGAAGTCTGCTCACAAGCTGTGGGTTAAGCGGCTTCGACGAACATCATCATTGCCAGAGCTTTTGCAGGTCAGCAGAAGATTTTCGGATCTTTTAATTTATATGTTAATGTCTGAACCTTCTTTTCATTTTAAGCAAGTATATTTCGTTTCTACTGCCTTTTCTTATACAAGTGCACTGTCCCCTGCAGGTTCTTGTCGACTTTGTTGGGGCAATGGATGAGGATTGGTTGTACAAAAGTTCATCATCTGTAAGTTTTAGCTCGTATTTGGATGACATCATTGTCTACTTTCAGACAATGCCACAAACAACATCAGCAGTTGCACTTTGGGTTGTCAAATTGGATGCACTCATCGCGCCTTATTTGGATAAACCTGATACCTCCCGAGCATTGGCCATGAAAGAACTAGCACAGGCAAGTAAGTATTAGTCTTCCTGGAGTATGTTTGATTATACATGTCTGTGCATGGTATTATTAGTACTAATGTTTGTGAACGAGGAATTTGATTATTGGAACTTTAAATTTGACTTTTGCAGTAGGTTGTGCCTTTTCATTTGCTGTTATTTCATCTTTCCTTTCCTCTTATTATTTCATCAATTTATATTTGGTCAATTCTATGAAACAGGATCACAGGCTAGTGCAAGGTAGCTTGGAAGATGGATTCTTTCACGTGATGCTCCAGCAAGCACCCAGCTGACTTCTTTTTCTGGTATTATTTGCGAGTTTTGCTTGATGTTCAAGCTTTTCCTCTAGGCAAGACAGAACGTGATGTTCACTTTGAGCTTGAGACTAGGTCGTGCACCTCTGCTGTACCGCCCGCGGAACATTGTGCACCTATGTACAATAGTAGGCAGTAGGAAAGTTTTTGTTAATAATCATTGCTTCGGATATGTGAAAGTTTTTGGCTTTCCTTGTAGCGATGGGTGGCAAAACGCACAGCTGAGATATAGGCCATTTCTGAAACAGTTAGGTGGTCGTTGGACCTGGCTATTAGCTGCGCCCCCTTCTTTTTTAATGAAATAAGGGGGGTTATACAATTATTTCCATAGTTCGGTATGCTGTGTAGCTTGTTTGCTTCCAGCTGATTTGGTGAACAAGTTAGGTTGGTTTACTCGCAGTGTACAGTGGTGCTTTCGTGGCCACCGTTTTTTGTACTTGTAAACTACGTCCTCGTAAATTCAACAGCAGTTCTTATGTTCTTTCAGGTCTTTGAATTTACGACATGCCTTTCTGCTGTGTTTAATACTTCGGAACAGGGCTTCTGGAGCTCAATTTGTAAGACCTGAATATCCGTTACAGGGCTTCTGGAGTCCAATTAACTAATGATGCAAAACAGTCAAAAGTTAGGTTATGTGATCTTTATGAGATTTTTGTGTGTGGTTTCTCTGTGTCAGTAATATGGCATATGACTCCGGAAGAGGCTGTCGCAGACTACAGAACTTGTGCAACTACGAAAGGTACCTGTGTATGCTTAGGGGTGTCTTGCTTGCTCAAACGATTTTCAGAGGTGCATGCATGTGCATTGTATATCCTGGATGAGAAACAGCCGGAGGTGCAGGGGATGTCCGTTTGGTTGGTTGTATAGATGCAAGCTGACCTAAGATTGTGATTGGCTGGCCTAAACTAGAGCTGAATTGGTTAGTGCAATATGCTGAGAAGGCAGTTGGTTGCATGCAAACCTATCCTCGTGAGTACCTTCGATTATTGGAACGGCAGTCACCACAGTTCTCTCTACTATATTGAAAAAATAATAATGTCAATAACTCTATCACATACCCATTAGGTAGTAGATGCGGTACATTTTCTTACAAATTTTGGTCAAAACTTGAAAATTTTGATTGAGGATAAAAATATGAAACGACGTTAATTTCAAACAAATGGCATACTATGGAATTAGCTATACAACCTTTCACACAAATTTCACAAGATCGTTACCGGGGTTCTCCCAACTTATGGAGGTGCATATTCTAGAGCATCCTTCGCCTAGAGGTGTATCTAGATTCTAACGCTAGTCAGAACCCTCAAGTCTGTCTAGACTCTAATGGCATGGATGTGCGATTAAACCGCCTAGACGATGATTAGTCATGATTGGGTGATAGTCTGTCTAACGTAAAAACAAAAGAACAAACCGCAGCATTGTTGCCTGTGCTCGTCCCGTTTTTCGTAGCCCTTTTCGCAGTCCCAAAGTACAAATTAGCTTGAAGGCTCATATGCTGTTTTGAAGCAGTTTCTTGGGAATTTGCATACGTGTACTATCTGGTCCACGTACAACTTTTAATCCAGAACGATGTACAACCCAACCGTACGAGCCTTATTTGGCACCACAAGCGAAGGAAGTGGGAAATGGTACTCAATAAAAAGAATGAGAAACATGTCTAACGAAACTATTGAACTCAGAACCTTGCGAACAGGATGGGCACAATTTTAGCTAAGCTACCATACATGATTCAGTCCTCTATAGCAACATACACTCCTCCCGGGACGAACAAGAAAGAATGTAAAGGAAAATGATCTGCAAGATCAGTTCAGCACGACAATATAAACTCCCCCAGCAACTAAATGATTAACAGAGCAAAATGGGGGGAGGAGGAACACAATGGGATTCCAAGAAACAAAGAATAACTTACATGTGGATGTATACTACTATGTATCACATGGTTTTCACTGCTCAGCATCAGCAGGACTGGAGCACGAGCGGTCCAACCCAAGTGCCGAACATGTCGCTCAAGGCCACCTGCACTTCGCTCGACCCATGCTCGCAGCTTATGAGGCCAGCGAGGAGGGGGAAGAACTGGCCAAGGTTCTTCTCGAACGAAGAGTCACCCAAACCGCTGATAGCTTGCAGAGTTGCAACAACAAGGGGTGCTCGAGCCGCGAGCTCTCTCCGCTTCGATGAACCGACAGGGATAAGCCAGTGGCCGAGCGGTTGCCTGCCACTTGAAAGCTGGGCAGGTCTCGCTGTGGTCAGGTATACCTCAAGAACCTCCTTGCACAAGCCAACAAGGTGACTCTCCACCACCTCTGTGCTTCCATGGTCAGGGGCGCTGTCCAGGAATATGTTCTGGAGGATAGTGAGGCACAGCTGGTATGACTCGTTCTCAAGGCGCAACAATGGCGGGTCCTGCATTTGGGTCATGGAGCCCAATTCTTGCAACTTGGACCGCAGGTCATTATCACTGTTTATTTTGTGGGCATGGGTAGCAACAGTGTGCAAGGCCTCGAAGAGGATTACTGTGTTCTGTGCTGACAACTGTGCTCTGTACATGTTATATACCTCCATCACAGCCTACACAAAGGAAATGCATTTGAGTAAGCACCACAGGCGTCATATAGAAATTGCCAACCTCACCTTTGAGAAGTTAAAGCAGATATCGTATAGAGATTACAATTACAATTGATGAAGCTAGAAAATAGACTTTTGCATGAGCAAATAAGAAATGGCTGAGAAAGGCTCTACAGTTGTAGGGTACATTCTAGATAAATTTAACCTATTACAGTCAGTTTGTCTATAATAATATAATGCAAATAAGAAGATAATAGAATTTAAGAAAATCAGAAGTCTGGAAAAAACAATATGCTTCCAGACAGAATAACAAATAATAGAAAATACTACATACCTGGATCAATAGGAGTTGCACCGCAGCTCGACACTTGGCATCGCCGATAGCAAAATATAGGTTCCTTGATCTAGACGATTGTTCATTGTCATCCTCTAATGGTTGAGATTCATCTTCTCTCTGTTCAGAAGAACCTCCATTTTCTGTTGGTAAATTTTCAAGGTAAGCTCCAGACGAAATATAAGTGAAATCAGGAAGCGTCTCAGTGGCAGCTTCTTTCAAGGACAATACGACCTCTAGCCATTTTTCATCCACAAACATAGATCCAGCACTGCTCATCAAACGGACAAATGCAGCAATACCTATACCAGCAAGACTCTGATGAGGACGCTTTATGAAACTAGTCAAGAGCGAGAGAACCTTCTTTAGAAGTGGATTAACCGTGTCATAGAACCTAACAAAGAGATCTACAACTAGCTGAAGTGCCAAAGTGCATGTCTCGTACAACCAAGCATCTTGATCAAGTTCTGCCGGATCGTTTTCCACACTTTGTCCTTGTGCAGAACTACCAGATGGATCAATAGCATGACGTACATAATCAAATATTGGGAAAAGCACTGAATCGAACACCTTCTCCCATAAAGGCAGAGAGAAAAGATGGCCATGATTTCTTAATGTGTCAAATAACACCTGCAAAGCACTTTTTCTGATTTCTGGTCTTAAGTCAAAGGTAAGTTCAGACAACCCTGCAATGTTCAAAAGAAAAAAAAAGATTAACTCAAGCTGTAGATATAACCAACTGAAAGTAGAAGAATCATCAGAATCAAAAAGGAGAAATGCAATCACCTGCTAGTAAAGGAAACCAAAAGTGTATATGGTCATCCTTATCGGCAAGAACTGCACCTTCCTGCTTTCCATCACTGGCCAAATGAGGTGAGGGTGGGTTACTGTTTGAAGTGGGATTGTCCTTCAACCTTGAGGATCCAATATCACCTTCGGCCAACTTTGCCGCACAGAATCGAAGAAAGCCAATTGCATTAAGGCTTATATCCTTGTTAAACCTACTGTTAGTAAATGCGATGAGACAGTTCACACAGTCATTGAAAGTTGTTGACTCAGTCTCTGTGATGTAGGGAAAGTACTCCCGCAAAATCTTTTCTATAATTTCAAAGGCTAATAGTACAATGTTTTTGTGATCATCATATGAAGCTGTCGCAAAGACCTGCAACCAGAAATCAATATTCAGGAACAAGTACAAGAATGTCCCAGACTTTCTTCAGATAAAAGGTAAGGTACATGAGTGCAAGTAGAGGTGTCATACCATAAACATGCTCTTCCACCCTGACTTCACATGATTAACACGGGCTAATACCATTTGAGAGACACACCTAATGATAAGTTCTCTAATCTCAACAGCTCGGCTCTTCCTCATCACAACAACAAAAGGCTTCATAAATTCATTTTGGAAATTGTAGTTAGCAAGCTCTTCTCGCTCCAGGAATTTCATAGACAACTGCCGCAAGGAGTCCATAGCAAATATTGCAATGGAAAGATTTTCTGAGCAGCCAATAGTGACAAAAAAATCAGACAAGACATTCCATATGCTTGACCAGACAAGCCTGATGCGGTTCATGTTATAGTGCCTACAATCAGGGGAAAGTAATCACACAGTTACTATAATAGACAGAATATAATGTAAAGAAACCTATTGCCCTGTAGTAATGGTATGAAGCCATAGATTCCTTACGCTATCTCGACTATCTTTGTCAGACTGAAGACTCTTGGATCAGATGCAGACCGTAATTCCTCCATTGAAACCTTACACAGAGCCTTCACGAAGTCAATTATACCCTCACTGTTGAGCTTTTGACTTCTTACAAATACACGGTTCATTTCAGCCATTCCAACTTGCTCCAAGAGGCTTGTCACCTCATTATTCATTTGATCGACACCAGAAGCTTTACCACCCACGCCAGCACTATCATAGGAACCTCTTTTAGAAGAGGAAGAAGCATTAGGGGCCTTCTTTTTCAGAACAGGAAGAATTGATGACTTGGCCTGTTTTGATTTATCAACGTCTGGCTGCTGCAGTGCAAAGAATGTGGCATCTGGAGGCGCTCCTTCTCCAACAAGATGTAGATTTTCAAAACGAGAAACACAAGTCAATATATGCTCCCATGCTTCTTGCAAGTAATTTCCATCTTCATCTGCAATTAATAGAATTGCCTGTGAGGCAATCCAGCATGACAACAAAAGGCATGAGAATGAGATTATCATGATTCACAAACTAAGATATGGCAAACTGCAACTAGCAACACGACATATGACATGCATATCAAAAAATGCACAATAGGCACAAGTTAAAAAAGATGAAGGATAGTCTGCAGGCAGTAAACTTGGACATTTGCTCCAGCATTAGAGGTCAAGAATATTGAGTCAACATGACAACAGCATGCTACCAAATTTCCAGATCATCCAATTATTAGAACAAGCAGCCCTAACTCAGAACAAGCTCCAGTCTCATCCCAATGCCACTACATTGAACTATCAAAAAAGGACAATTTCGAAATTTAGCACAAACCCATTGCGCATCAAAGTATAAATCGGTTAAGTTTAACGCTTCTGTAGTCATCAAAACAAAACAAACCTCTAACTTCTAAGCTTCATGGTTTCAATTTTATATCTTTTCTAATATTTTCAAAAAATACTAGGAAGAGGGGTAATGCTCCAACCAGTATAATAGCAGACGACTTAACATTTATATCTCAATATACAGAACAAACCTTAATGGCTTCAACATTTTTCTGCCTGATATCTGCAGCAGAGTGAAGTGATGTAAACTTGGCGAGTGAAGTGATAAATGCATCCCTTTGAGTCTTCATTGACATTGCTGCAGTAACATGGATTGCAGAGCGAAACCCTTCAAGGCACTGGGATATGACAATCTCGTCATCACTCTGGTCAAGTGGAACACTGAAGGCAGCAAGCATAGGAGCCCAGCAAACCTCAACCATGAACTTCAAAACAACTACATCTGTGGCTGGATAAAATACTGACCTGATTGTTCAAAAAAAATCCTAGATAAGTCATTTATATGATAAAATAAACCACAAAAACAAAACAAGAGCATAAAGATATGGGTAGCAAAATAGAAAAATATTCACCCAAAACAAGCAGCTTAATGTAATTTAGCTGATACAACTATCCATCTAAACATCTAATATAACTTACTCAGACATGCGGGCCTTTTCTTTAAATTGCTCCTGCATATGCTTAATGAGGTCATCGCTCGTCTCCATAGATGAACCTCGCTTGCGTACAACAATGTTAAGAATGTTATCCAACCCAAGAATTTTGTTAGAACTTGTTGATTGTTGCTGCTGGGGAACAAATTCATCTTCTTTCATCTTAATCTCCTTTTTCCAGATCCTTTCATACAAGGACCTCATAAATTCTTCAGGCAGGTCTTTCCCATCATCAATACCACGATTGTTTCTAATGAAATCTTCTGGTGACATCTGCATCAATTTACACGTTATAAAATTGCGTAAAGTAGAACTCCATGAAAGAACCTTCAACACGAGAAAGTACCTTATTTTTGACCATTGGGTTATGCGCATCAGTGTTAAGCATTATGACTGAATAAGCAAGGACGTAGGCTGTATCTGCACTGGAAAAGGCCTTTGGGTTACATTTGCAGTAACGCTCTGCAAACTTTTCCATAATCCGATCGATCTTTTGAGCTTCTCCAGGCAATCTGAAGCCTTGAAGGAAAGCTCTAATCGCTTCGTCAAACTCCATTCCTTGAAAATCAAACGAGTCCACATATGCATGCATGACTTTGAGAGACAAATCTTCCCTTTCCCCTAAATAATCACCAATCATAGTCTTGTTCAAGCCAGAAGCACTTTTTAGGAAAGCAGCTATTTCCTCTGGTGACTCCCCCACCTTGCTCGCGTTTACTAAGAACTCGATCCCCTTCTTCGGCTTCCGATTAAACAAAGAGATACCCTCCTGTTATTCAGACATAAATCAATCAGATACATAAGAACAAGGAATGAATATACAATGGAGAATTGGAGATGCAGCAAGTTGTATAGCAAAGAACAGCAACAAGCACATTCCCACCAAGCAGTACAAGTGAAATAACTTATGGTGCAGTATCATCCACCTGAAGCTCCATCTTGTAAGCTCGACGTTGCTCCAAAGATGCAGCCTCTGAAATTCCATTTGATAGTTCAGAATGTGAATCGGATGCTTCACTAGACTCATCTCCATTGTTATCCGTCGGGGAAAGCTCATTGCCACCATCATTGTCGTTTTTCTCTGATTCTACATTAGGAGAAGCAGGATCTGGAATGCGTAGCTGCTTGTTCATCCAATCTCCCATGGATCTGAGAATAGCAACTAAGCATTTCATTGCTTCACTTTTCATTGTGGTATCCTGAGGCGGTACCAATGTGGTAGCAACACCAGCAGGAGGCCCTTGAGCCGTCTTTAGTAGACCATTCACCATCCTATTGGCCAATCCAGAAAATGTCACAACAAAAATAGTAATACAACTAAAGCTAAACTACAGTACTAAGAAAACTGAATGCTACAGTACCTCTCAAATATGTTTGATGAGTGGACATCACAATCGTAATTGAGGAAAATGTCAACTAAGATTTGAGAATCACCACAGAGCTTCTCCAAAAAACGAAGAACAATCATCTTGGCCTGATAATTTGGCTGTGCAATATTCTCCAAAACTCTCAAAATGATCATGGGAAAGAAGACTCCAATCTCTGCCTTCAATCCTGGTCTGAATCTTGACACTAGGCTAATAAAAATTGAACAAGATAGCTGAAAAACAATCATATGTGATGAGGCACAGTTCTTCAAAAGCGATAGGCATAGATACTGCTTGATAGCACCGAGAAACCTGGACGTGTTGAGAAAAAAATGTTGATCAAACTGGAATCATTGGAGAAACATACAAAGCAATCAAGAAAACGGGTTACACCTCTATTGTTGCTTTGACAGTGGAAACACAACTATGGTACAAGAAATTCAATTACCAATTATATCAAGTACACGACATACACGACACAAAACTAGAAAAGATGCTGGTGTACACAGAATACTGAATAGGAATTAAAGATACCAACATAGACAAAGGCAACTAAATAATCAATGACACAGTCACATGGTTTGCTCATCAAGGAGGTTATTATGATTGCTTGAAATGGATGTCTGCTGCTGTCGATATTACAATTCACATGAATGCATCACAATTGTACCATTTCTATTCTGATGAAATCTAACCAATCCAAGAGAAGAAATAATCACACATTTGCATAAGGTAAGCTAAAGCATGTTCCCTATTAACAACATTCTACTAGCTACTGATCATTTCCCCCTCAAATAATTTGAAGTCTACTTTCAGTGCTAATTCTTTTATTACAACAAAGCCAGATGGAGCACGATTGCAATAAACTAAGGACAACAGAAGTGCATGAAGATCAAAAGCCATAGTGGTTTTGGAACTGAGACTGGAGTCCAAAGTAACAAAAAAACTTAAACCAACAACACAAGACACTTTGTAGCCATAGAACCATTATGGGAGTAACTATGTAGGTATATCTTATGTAACACTCCCTCGATTCCATATTGAGGTTCACTTTACTTTTGTCTAACTTTGACCAAGTTTATATTAATATATATTAACATCTACAAAATCAAATAAATGCACTATCGAGAAATATTTCATGGTCTATCTAGTGAAACTAGTTTGAGGTGGTAGATACTTGTGCATTTATTTGTAATCTTGATCAAAGCTTGAGAAGTATGACTTAGGAAAAATCTAAAATGACTCACAATTTGGAACGGAAGGAGTAATATAATTAATATCTCCATTCAATTCCATCTGGACTAGATAAACAGATGGTGCAGATATGACCTATGGAAACAAAGTGGACACCATATAGGCCAATAGTCCATGCTGGCAAGTGTGAGATCTAAATACAGTAATCCACAATGCAATCCATGTTTATAGTGCTAAGGTTACGCACATTTCAACATAAATTCATAATGTCACACACTTAAGACTGTCGGAACCCTTTCTTAGCTCCATTTCAACTGACAATCACAAATATTATGACATATAGTTGTAACCTGAAATCTATAGTTTGGTTTGATGCTCATATTCTAGCCTCACGTGTACTGCTTTTCAAAACAACGGCCAAGAATTGGTGGTATTGAATATAACTCGGCGAAATATTTCCAGGACACCAGAGAAAGTTCAATAGGTTTCTCTTTCAACATCTAAGCAATAAACAATGTGTGTATCAGTCTAATCCTGCCAAAATGAAATTGGAAACTTTGGTACTTCAACTAACACTTTATTCATACAGGCATAGAAACCTTATCAACATATCAATAATCCAACAGTATCACCATCAATTCAATACCTAAAACTTCTAGGGATTATTGGTTAAAAACGTACACCCCTCACCTTGCCATCATGATGCCACCTTTTCAGTTTTCATGAAATAAAGTGGTACAGAAATTATCTTTAAAAACTGTTAACGACTTTTGAACAAATTCTGAACATCAGTGGCACTATAAACCTTGTCAATCAAAAGCTTTAGTAAAGGCATATGTACCTCTCACTGGTCCGGAACACAGCACCAGCATTTTCAAGTAAGATCTTGAGAAGCTCAAGAGCAAGGATCTTTCCCCGCATCACTATGGGATCTGCTGGTGCATCCTTGGGTGGTGTCTTCATGGAAAGCTTGCACAAAGCCCTGAAAACTAAGAAAGCATCCCTCCGCAGCTTATTTCCAATCCTCACATCAGCATCATCATCCAAAGTGCCCACCACCGCCCCCTCCACACCAAGCTCATCCTTACGACCCTCAATAGCTGTTTTATACATGCTGATCTCCCAGTACTTGGCATCAAGCATGTCCTTATCTGTGGAATCAAGCAAATCTGCTGGATTCGCCCCTTCCTCTGCTGCTGCTGTTGTCTCAAACGCACCATCATGGGCCACGGTAGCTCCTGCCCCTGCCCCTGCTGATGAAGTTGTCCGTGCCAGAGGATCAAAGTCCCCAATAATCTTCGAAATGAATCCCTGCACAACATTGGGGTCAGCGGTTGGCGTGGAGCCAGAACCATCGTCAGGCAGCTCAATCATGTCGGCCACGACTATAGGCTGCACGGGCACCGTCGACGAGTCGGCCTCCATGCGGCGGAACACGATCACCAGCATCTGCACGAGCGACGCCTTGGCAGTGGCCTGGTTGACAGCACTGCGGCTCCCAAGGTACATATCATAGCACGCACGCACGGCGCGCAGCAGGCAATCACCGTGTAGGCGCACGGACGTGGAGGTGACTGCCGAGAGGAGCGTCTTGAGGAGGAGGAGCTCAATGTGCTCGTCGTCCAGGCCGAGTGCATTGCAGGCGGCGTCGAGGAGCGAGGCGACGAGCTGCGCCGAGGGGTCGGCGGACGGGTCGGCCTCCCCATGGATGTATGAGTGCGCGATCAGCCTGTGGAGGAGCTCGAGCGCGGCCTCAGCGAGCTTGGCGCTGCCTGAGCCGAGCGCGGAGGTCACAGGCGCGAGGAGCAGCTCCGAGTCCGCGAGCGACAGGCTACGCAGCGGGCCAGGCTGCGCGGACGAGGAGGTCGGCGTGGAGGGGGCGGAGGTCGGCGTGGACGGCGCCTGCGCCTCGGCCGCGGGCGGCGGCGGGGGCCTCTGGAGGCGGTCGAGGATGGACTTGGCAGTGTGCGAGAGCTTGGAGTGCGCCTTGTTACGCCACGAGGCGTTTTTTATGAGCTTCTCGAGGAAGGGCGTGAAGACCTCGACGAGGCGCGGGTCGGCCTCCGGCGGGGTCGGCGGCGGCGCCGCGGCCGCGGAGGCCATTAATCCTCGGCGGGATCCGGTGGCCGCGGCCGCGCCGCGCCGGGTGGATCTGGATCTGGGCGGGGCGGGGGCGGGGCGGGGGTTTGATGTGGTTTGGATCGGGGAGTGGGGCGTCGGGGAGAAAGGCACAGGGGGAGGAGGTGCTGGTCGTGCGCGTCGTAGATTTGCGAGGGGAGCTTCGAAGTGAGGGATCTGTCAGCAGTGCATGACAGGTGGGGAAAAGCTTCCGTGGGGCCAACGTGTCGGTGAGTTATTAGTGGGGTAGCTGCTGGGAACTTTAAATCCTGCGCGCAGGCGATCGACGGGCGAAGACGATGCAAGTTTTTTTTTTTTTTTTGAGTGGGGAAGACGATGCAAGTGACTGGACTGGAAGAAGGGCAGGTGAACCGGGTGAGGAGCACGCGGGAGTTAAATGGGCCGGATATTGGGCCACGCACGAAGCTTGTGAAATGGGCCACATTTGTTAGGAGTGAGTTAGGACGATGGATGATCGCGCACGACGAGTGTGTTCAATTGCCCTATCAAAAAAAGAAAAAGAAAAAAAAGAATGTATTCATTTACCATTCTGACTGCCAGGAAGCATTCTACATTCCTTTCTAAAGGAAAGAAAAACTTTCTACATTTTTCCTTAAAATCTATAACCTTTTGAACTTCGGGAGTTTTGAATGCTCAAATTTAGAAGTTATCTCCGTCAATAATCTATTCCCTTTGGTTCGGTAAATATATAGGAGTAAGCTTTAATAGCAAATCTATAAATTCATCACCAGGCCCCTTTGCCACTTATTAAAATTCATATTCTCTTATTCATAGCCCCGGAGGTAAAAGCGTCCTTCATAACTCCATATCCTCGCCCCATAACACTTTGCATGTCATTTTTTACAAACTTCATAATTCTTTTTTTATATTTTTTTAGAAACTTCATAATTCTTTTAGACTGAAAACGTCAATGGATTCAGGTGATATAGTTGGGTATAGTGGTGGGAGGTAGGATCGGAAGAAACAGTGGGTAATATGTTGCTAGTCATGAATGGCAGATGACAACTGATAGGTTATTCGAGCTCGACTGGAGGGGAATCATCCTCGACTAGAGGAGAATTAGACTCGACAGATGGCAAAAGCAGATCCCACGGCAATGAAAATAGAAGTGCGCACAAGGGGGCACAAGAGAGATGACGTACAGCAACATCAACTTTCAATCGATCAGGCATTTTCTTTCTTTTTTTTCTTTCTTTTTTTTTGGGGGGGGGGGGGGGTGGCGCTAGGAGCCCACCTCAACTTTCCATTCACATGAAACAGGGAAAAAAATCGAGCAAGCATGGCGCTCGCAAACAGAATTCAGGGGGGGAGGAGATGTGGGCCGATTAATATTAGACATGCATGAGAAAACCCACATCTGTTGTGTATGAAAAGCCTCAAGGCAATCTTAGGGGTTTTACTTGAGTTAGTGTGCCATGTCATGGTTTGTTGAATAGGCACAGTTCGACCTAATCACAATAAATAGCAGAAAAATATGGTGGAACACGGCTGGCACAGCTACTGGTGAAAATGAGTTACACTTTTTTATTGAGGGCATGAGTTACACTTTATATAGTTAATGTATAACGATCGCGTATAGTATGTGAGCAAATTAAGAATTAAATTGTGAACGCGTAGCTCACTGTAGAGTACTACACGCTACTGTTAGTGTGTAATCAAAGCTTAATTTGTTTTTTCTAGGAGCAATAGTCCAGAGTGGTTAGTAGAAGTAATCATTCATTTTGTTTTCCTGCAGGGCCCTGGCTTTAATCTGTAAGTTACAATAAGCTGCACGCTGCTCTGTTAGCTGAGATAGCATCAGCCTCTCCTATACTTTGCACCAACACTTTAATTATTTTTAGTAGGTACGGTGCAATCAAAAAATAATTAACACAGATAACTAAATGCACACGCATGAACGAGAATTGCACATGAAATCATACACGGTTTATTCGCTAGAGCACTATGCAGAATTAACATAGTATGATTTTTCTTTCGAAACTGGAAGCTAGAATCAGAAAACGAAGTGTGTCTGAGTTTTAAGAGTCGTGGCACGACTTCCACTTTTCAACGACACAGTGGAAACCGGCCCCAGGAAACAGGGGCAAACGTAGGTGTAGAAGCAACATCAACTGCAGTAGTAACATGTAAACTATTGTCCAGTCAAAGAAATGCTTGACCGACTGACCAAAACCATATGCCTTTTACATCTCATCAGCTCAAACCGAGGAGCCAGTCATTTGGCCACATGCATGGACCCTTCTAGAGAGGATTGGAGTTCATACAAGGGACCCTTTCATATGCAGTAGTGTGTTGTAGTGTTGCACCATATATGTAGCACTGCCAATCATCTGCCAAGTTTTAATTAATTCTGTTATTTGAATTTGTAGGTTGCCTTTCTGTTATTTGAATTTGTAAGTATATTTGGGACGCTGGTTCAGAAAGTTAACTTACAATAAATTTCTTAACATATTTTCATCTTTAGCATAAAAAGATTAAAGTCTTAATTAACCATAATGTACAATAATCACTGGTGGTTAAATGCTGCTACTTGAGAAAAAGGATTATGCTGTATCAGTAGTGTTGATGCATTTAGACTGGGAAAACAGGAAAACAAGATTAATTAGTAGATTTTGAACAATTGGCACTATAGAACCATAAGGCTTTCATAAAATCTTGCAATTAATGGAAAGGTGACAAAGGTAATACTGTTCCTACTACATGTCAATTCTAGTACTACGACTCCCGATCCCCAGCAACTCTTTGTCTTGGAGCAAATCCAAACCGGAGCATGTATCAAGCAAGTGGGGCGCCATTGCACCCCAGCTTGTTAACAACAAGATGGATACGCGAAAACCGGCCAATGCTGCTTACCTACTCCCTGCTCGCCATCGCCCCCGGGCCGTCACCGACCCCAATCTCCCTCGTTATTGCCGCGTGCCAACTCTCTCCAAGTCTCCATGCCACTCACCTCCTTCTCCGCAACATCTTGATTGCTCCCTCTCCATCCAGCTATCTCGAGTGTGGCGGCGGCGGCGGCGGATGCTCGAGCTTCACGCCGCCGGACCGGTGGCGGTCCAGGAGCTCCCTCGCCAGCGCCTGCAGGTCTCCGCCGCCGCCCGAGCTCTCTGCCACGCCGGAGCCGCCCCTGACGGGCGCGGCATACGGCGTCGGCTGCCGAAGCTGGTGCTGCTGTTGGTGCTGATGGTGGTGGTGCTGCTGCTGGACCGCCCACTGCGGTGGCTGCGGCGGCGGATCGAAGAGCGCCGACAGATCGACGGTGGTTGGGACGTTGGTCGACGACGGCAGGTCCGAGATGGAGAACGGGCCCGGCATCGGCATCTGCGGCGGGGCCGGCAGCGGCGGCGGGGACGGCAGCTCCAGCGTGGCGAGGTGGGCTTGCAGGTAGGTCAGCTCCGCCTGGAGATTCACCACCTGGGGAATGATCACCGGACGTGACATTCATGCACCAACAGTAAATTGTTACGTGCAAACTTGAAACCACACAAGCATGTACAGACGACGCATATAGTAATGCAAAAGACGCGTCACACGCAAATGCAAAAAATGCAATGAACTGAAAGGTGTCAAAGATTGGCAAAAAGAATGCAGGTTTGGATCTTCTAGGAGGACTACTAGAGATTGGCGCTGGAGCTATTCTTTTCAGGGCCTGGGTTCGATCAGATCGAAAACCAACGGGTACTAGTGTACCACTAGTAGTATGCAGCAGTGTGTGTACTTCTTGGTTTGTGCGTGCAGGGCCCAAGATACACGCATGCGGTGTATACGTGGCTTCGACGGATGGCGACGGGGTAATCGGACGGCCCGGATGCGACGGATGAGACGTGCATATCATTCGTCGCCGGGTGCAGGCAGGCCTCCCGGATTAGCGCTTGGCGTGCTTCTTTTTGCACTGCCGTTGCTTGGCTTGGCAGTGTTGATTTCCTCATGAAAGGGGACTTGCCTTCCTCGAGAAAGAAACACGCCCGGCCCCTCCAGAATCTTATCCCGGAGCGAAATTCAGAAAAACGCCCAGATCCACACGCAAAATACGAAGGAGATCATGCGAATACTGGTATGTAGTGGTAGGCCATCCATGACCGATCATGCATGCAAGGTTTATCTCTCCAAACTGGCGATCGATCGAGCCCGCGGATGGATGGATGGATCGATCCAGTAATGATATCCTACCTGCTGCTGGAGCGCGAAGATGTGGGCGACGCATCCGTAGACGGGGTCGCGGAGGCGTGCCTGGGCCTCGTAGCAGATGGTGACGACGGCGTCGAGGCGCTTGTACGCCGGGATCTGGAGCAGCAGTTTGGAGACGTTGCTGGCGCCGAACACCTTGTGCACCGCCGCGAAGTGCGCCGCGCCCTGCTCCGAGTCGAAGTAGGGCGCGAAGATGCACCCGCTCACGCACTTGCGCCGGAGGAACTTGCACGCGCCGCAGGGACCGCCGCCACTTCCTCCGGGGCCTCCGCTGCCGCCGCCGCCGCTTCCGCTCGGGCCCCCGCCGCCAAGCGTGCTGGTGCCGCCTCCCGCGCTCATTGCCCTCAGGTACCCTGCCCCCGAGAACCCTTTTATCAATCCCCCTGCCTGCCTGCTCCACTGGCCGGGGGTCGGGCTTACTAGTTATAGGGATAAAACAATGGCTGGCGAGGGCAGGGAAGGTAGAGGGGGGAGTCGGAGAGAGGAGGAAGAATGGGGGGGAGGGCTGGCAATATAGGAGCGGGGCGAGGGCATATGTGTAAATAGACATGGGAAAAGTCTCTCTCTTCCCTTTTGGTGTTTGTCCTATTGGTGGATGGTCATAGGGGGTCACAGCTCCATTTCCATTTTGTTTCGTTTTTATTTCTGTTTATTAATCCCCAGTTCCATATAAGCATATTTTCTTCTCGAAGTAGCTCTACGAGCTCGTGTATGTGCCGATTTGTTTCCGTGGTATTGATGGGACTTTAAAGCCACGGCATGGAAGAAGCCTAGCGGCAGCTGCTGGTACCACCCCCCGGCCCTCTCTTCCCCCTTTCCCTCCCTACACACTTCCCTTTCTGCATCTTTCGCTCTCTTAAGGGCTAGAAGATTGCGTGAAGCAAACATGTATGCACCTCCGGCCATCTCCCTCCCTATTTGCATCACCCTCTCTCTCTTGCACACAGAATAGATCGGGGGGGGGGGGGGGGGTAATTGTTTTCTCTCTCTAGAAAAACATTCACTGGTGCATGGGCTCTCTCGCAGTCTTGGAGCACAGCGACCTCCTGCCGAAGGGTCTCCCTCACCCACATTCCGCTGCAACAGTGGCCAGCAGCTCTAGTCCCCCCACGTGATCCTAAGGGGCTGTTTGGATACGAGGTGCTAAACTTTAACAGTGTCACATCGGATGTTTGGATGCTAATTAGGAGGACTAAACATGAGCTAATTATAAAACTAATGCAGAATCG
>NC_028458.1:51072635-51262436 GCF_000263155.2 Setaria italica | reverse complement strand
GCTATTCGCGAGACGAATCTATTAAGCCTAATTAATCCATCATTAGCAAATGGTTACTGTAGCACCACATTGTCAAATCATGGACTAATTAGGCTTAATAGATTCGTCTCGCGAATTATACGCCATCTGTGCAATTAGTTTTGTAATTGGCTTATGTTTAGTACTACTAATTAGCATCCAAACATCCGATGTGACAGGTGTTAAACTTTAACAGGTGTTTCCCAAACACCCCCTAACATGACATCCTCTCCACTCCACACGCCATATGTGTGCGCTTTTATTGCGGCCAGCCGAGAGCTCGCCGCTGCCGCTGCGTGCCGCTGCTGATTTCACTGGCCATGCGGCCTACTAGTAGTAGCAAGCAGCTACAACAGCCGGCCAGCCAGCCGGCCGGCCGGCCGCCCGGGCGCCTGACGTCTCGGTCAAAGGCTTCGCCCGCCGGCCGGCACGCACGCAGCGGGACACTGTGCGCTCGTTCCGGCCCACGTAGGGTGATCTGATCGCTCGGTGATGCCCCCTGCTGCGTCGCATACGGAGGCTAGCTACTATAGTGGCGACGTGTACTACGTCCGCCACGTCCCAACTGTACTGCCACAAGCTAGATTTATTTTTTTCCTTTTTTGTTTTCTTTTTTTGGATGGGATTTAATTTGGATCTTCATCGAACACGGCGAATAATTAGATTGGGATCGGTTGACGTACAAGCCCCGCTACCTAAGCTATTTGGCAATGATAATGTGCAAGTTTTTTTTTTTGCGGATTCAGTACTACAAATTTAAAGATATGGTGTACCACGCATCAGCAGCTAAGCATATATACATATATACGTACGTGCAGAAGCTTAATTAATTATATTTTTGCCCCTCGTAATGACGTTTCGTACAAACAAAAAGGAATGCGGCGGACTGGCGGCCACGAGCTTCGGCGATCGCCCGTTTCTTCCTTTTCCGCTGCAAAGCCATAGATTCGACCGAAAATGCTTTAACCCAAACGACGACCACCGCCTTGCGTGGGAACCGCCACCGATGCAAGCCGAGCCGCGCGCGCAGGAAGTTGGAGCGCGTCGGCACTTCGGTTCTGCCCCAAACATCTCGACCAGATTAACTGAGAGGGCACGGAACAGAGCCGCCGCGCGCCGCGTCGGCCCTGCTGGCTTCTTCGATCCACCTTGGAAAGCACGGCAGCTTTACGCGCCGCCCCCCAAGGACTTGGGATGATGAATGAACTGTACTCGTGCCAGCTGAAACGGAAAACAACTGTTCGCCGCGTACATTTTCTGCGAGCCGCTGGAGCTACTGTGCGGAGGAAGAAACCGCGTCGACCTCTACGCGTACGGCATGGGCTGATCAAGCAAGCTCACACGCGTGGAAGCGAGCTAGATCGATCATGGCACACTCAAACACTCGTTGACTAATCACACAAGTAAAGCTGATGGTGAAATCATCGTCGATCGATCGGTCTCGAGCCAGTAAAAGCTGAGCGGTTACTGACTGAAGCTTTCGGTCGTAGATCATGGGGAAACTGCAGGGACGACGACGGAGGAGCAGCCTCCATGAAAACAGGGGGCGAGGAAGCTCGCAAAGCTGCCTTTGTAACGTTGCTCTCGTTGGCTTCCAGGAGGCCTCGACAATCCATGTGATGTCAGGTACCTAGCTAGCTAGAACAGGTACCTGCCAAAACATGTGTGGAGAGCAGAGTAAGTTTTCACCAGCAAAAAAAAAAAAAGACCGCCATATGGGAAGTTTCAGATTACTGGCTAATAACAAAATCAAGCCACGCCATTATCTCCATTTGCAGAACGGATTGCTCACAAGTTCCCCCATTATTTTTCCATTTGCCTGCATGCATGGAGGTACCAATTCAAGCCACCACACGGGAAGTGTAGTAAGAGCTGACACGTCAACTTGATTGCGTGACATGGCGAGGTACCTAGGCACCTAGGGACCATGGCCGTAGTGGGGCAAGTCAAGTCAATAAAATTCCTAACTGTACTGTGAGGACTGAGGAGGCCACCTGAGTTTTTATACTTCTTCAATGTGAACACTGCTGCAAGTCTAACTCTACCATTATTTATTTCGAAATTAAAGTTGTCTAACTACGTATAATAGACAGCAGAAAACCCCCCTAGTTTTCCCAGCAAAAGAAATACTTCCAACTTCCAACACTCTTTGTTAAATGCAAATAATGTATACTCAAGCACCTTGTTATTCCTCAGTAATAGTATATGGGTGTTTGATTTGATCAAGCACCTCATCATATATGAAGATTAATTGGCTAATCATGTTCCCATGAATTTGATGGGATTACATCACTATTTCTCATTTTCATAACTGACATCTGTTAGTAGGTATGAAGTGGTGATGACTGGCAATCCCATTCCTCAAGCGACACATGCATGATTGAATATAAGTCTATTAGGACATCATTCGATCTCCATTATAATACTTAGCAATTTATATAAAAATTATATTAGATAAAAATGTTATACATTATGAAACTATTATTTCCTACAAAAAATTATGAAAGCAATCCTTCCAAAAAATTATTATGCAAGTATTATTTCCTATAAAAACTATGATAGTAATAATCTTTCCAAAAGCATTATTATGAAATTATTTTCCAAATTTAAAAAGTTTGACGTAGAAAAAATCTAAATGGACTCGTATATGTTATTGGAGAGAAAATAGGATTGAATGGTCCTCAGTGACACACATCACGACATGCATTATACCAATTATAAGTAGCAACTACGAATGTAGTTTTGGACATACATGCAGAACTGTTGAAGCGTCATCTACGCGCCATTTCAGTATGCATATCAAACATAGAGATCATAGTATACACAAACTTTATCTCAAAAATACTTTCACACTATTGTTGATGTTCTTTTAATATTTTTAAATATATCACAATAGAAGTTAAAAGCGGCCAAGGTTATTTTTTAGAGACATGACCATAACCAAAATGGCATGTTTCGCTACGGGAGGAAGTGCCTAACATGCCATTTCAATGCAGAAGGGAAAAAAAAACCCGCTGGTACGTCTACGTTACTCCCTCCATTCTTTTTTTTGTTAGGTCTATTTGCAAAATTAAATTTTTCTCTTTTGATAGTCTTATTTGAGTTGCCAACGCGGGTTTGACATACATGACTATTTGATTCCCGAGCAGAGCAACTCCTCTAAAAAAATAATTGGTGCATGTATATGAAGACATCTATACCGAGGTTCATGTATACGATAACGAGGAGTACTTTAATAACATGATTCATTAGATGATAAGAGGGTTCATTCTCCTTGATCATTGTACCAAGGTGAAATAGGTCTATCAAAAAAGAATGGAGGGAGTACATGGCACAGAATTAACAGATCCACCTAGGGGAAGTGTGGCCTTGGTAGGAGTAAGCACAATTGTTTTAGTTGTTCCTTTCCATTCGTGTGGTCAGCGCATAGAAATCACCAAAGCTTAGCTGCTGAGGTCTGAGGCGTGTGGGCCTGTCACCTCCCGCGATTTCTCTATTGCTTTCAGTGAGCTGGGAGTACCTCCCCCCCGAAATCCTGCGGGAGGTAATGGGTTTCAGTGACAGGATGTCAGCTCCGAACGCAGCAGGGTGACCATCTGATTTGCCGACAGCTATCTCAGAAAAGAGGAGCCGCATCAGCTCTAGGTAGCCTAGGGGTATGCTCCGGCCCCAGCATACAAGAACAAATATACAAGCTGCTCCTGGCATGTACTTCCAGTTAGATAACAGAAATGTCTTGACCTGATAATTCTATTGCATACATGTCCCTCTTCATCCATGTTTTCATGAGCTTGTCGCGATTTCTAACACATAATGACCTGTTTGTGTTATGTCCCTTTCTTTCCAAGCTGAAGTGTGACTACAGGGAAGAATAGCAACAAAACATTGCAAAGATCACATTCATGATATTCTCCATTGAAAAAATATGGACAAAGCTATGTCTATGCCAAGCCAAAATCGATGGTACAGTGGCACAGTGCAGCCAGTAACCACACCATCAATGCTGAGGCGACTGAGACACCTGAATGATTGGACGAAGAGTGCATGCAGCAGGACTGCAGGAGCCGGTACACCTGGAGGACGTGAGACTTTGCAGGACCAAATCCAGATTCCCACTCGGTTCCATTGGCAGTGGGCAGTGGCAGTGGCGGGGGGACTTCAATGTGGGGAACCAGAAGAAAACCTACCCACTTCCTAAAAGTTTTCCAGCACTGCAGTCCAGAGTACACCCACCCCTACATGACCCAATAGATGGCACGTGCGAGACTGAAAAAACAAAAGTAAGCACGTGCACTGCCCATTCTGTGCAGTTCTAATAGTCAAACCATTTTAGCAGCTAGAGGAAGGGTATGGTCTTCTTTTCAACTTGAGCTATGAAATCTAGATGTCTACAGTGCTCATGGATTCATCATTCGTGCATGCTTGTGGCAGTGGCAGAGAAACTAGACATTTGACAGTGATTAGTTTAATGTGTGGAGGAGACTTGGGATGTTCACTGGCCACTGCTCCCAAAGAGATCTGAATTAGGACCCAAGGGAACTCCAACCAAGGAATAAACAAGCCGAGGTACTACATGCTTTTTGATGCAAACATTCTAAGGAACTGAAGAAAAGAGACGCTGAGAAGAATAGTGCACATGCTTGGAGAAGTGAAACTCTCCTGTTGTTTATAGCCTTCCACACGCTTGAACATGTTGCATGGCAGGGAAAGAGTCAAAAGTCAACACGGAGTTGCACAACAATTCTTGCTTGTTAATCTGTTAATGCTCATTAAACTTGGAGGTTTGTTTAATCCCGGCTAGCAGTACTTAAGCACGAGGCTTCAAGTTTACATCTCCCCTGCAGGCTGCAGCAGTACAAACAACTGTATACCCTGCTTCTTACTGTCGCATGTAATGACAACAGCTTGAAATGTGGACTCAGCATGTTTTGGCAAATACACAGATCCCAGAAAGCTGAAATGAGAACAGTTTTGGTTCAAAGTGTCAGTGCGGTTGCTGACACGCAAGAATGATCCGCCATTAATCCTGTTGCTTCCCTTGCTAACCCAAACGGGAAGCATGAAGCGCGCACGTGCTGTCCGTTCCATCCGTCTCCCCGAGTTCCTACCCAATAGGAAGGGGATGTTCTTTCGATGGCAGATGGAATTGATGCCTGATGGGGACTTGGCAGCCGAAACCTAAGCGCCGGACTGCGCCAGGCCACCGGCATGGCGTCGGCTTCCAGTCTGTGCATGCGTCGTGTCAGGGCATGACGCCTCTCTGCCCACGAACGCAATGTGTAACCCTCCCGATACAGTCTCTGTCAGCTGATTAGCATTGTGCAAATAAGCAGAGATCTGAATCTGATGCACAAGGCAGGGTGAACAATGGCAATAAACAATGTAAAAAGATATGGAGGTAGATGTTCTTGGAATCAAAGCATAGCGTCAAGTACCAACCTCGTGCAGATTTGGTGTAAAGTACGCGAAGCTTCCCCTGCCTGAATACTGATAGAAAGTATATTTCTTTTTTCTTTTTTCTTTTTTTGCCAAATGGCAAACAATGATTCAATTTAAAAAGACTTCCATATGGTATGTTATTTGCATCTAATGAAAACGTCCCATATCTTCCTTCAACATTTGGGGACACAGACTATCAGTCACTCTCAGCGAAATGCTTACTGCTGGTCAGGTTTCGCCGATTCAGGATGTAAAGCGAACAAAAACTCTTGAAGGAAGCATCATGTCCACTTAATCTGGACCCTAAAAAGGTCATTTACCAGAAGTTCACAAATCCAGCTGCGCAGGGAAAAGCTCAACGTGCAAAGAATTCGTGATGCTTTTGCAGGCATCAGCAATAGTGAGTACAAACATCGGATTTGACCTCACAGTTCACAAATCCAGCTGCGCAAGGAACAAAAGCAATCGTGCAAAGAAAATCGCAATGTTTTTACAGGCATCAGCAACAGTGACTCAGTGAGAGTCAAATATCAGATTCAACCTAACACATCTCATGCCCCAAACTTTGCAGAAGCAACCTCCAGGTAACTAGATGAGCGCCCATGGAACTCGAGGCGCCAGTAAGCATTGAGGTTGCCAAGTGCACAGCACCAGCCTCAGAGAAGTAGAATAATAACTAGGTCCTCACTTTGCTATCTAGGACTCATTGCAGCCTCTTCATCGGCCTGCAAACGGTAAATAGACGATTTGAGAAACCACGAAATGATTCATCATGAAATATCTACCTTTGCACAGAGGACAGAGTATTACCGTTTGGGCGAGTAATCTGGCTTTCTCATCATCAAACCCAAGCGAAGCCAGAATTTTATGGCCAGCTGACTCCTTATCTGACCATATCCCCAGCAGCAAATGGTTGGCAGTTACTTCTCCATCCTCACCTAATTGCACAGAAATAAGGATCATATACTAGATAGACACATGGAAGAAAAATGAAATACATCAGAATTAAAAAATGAAATACTCCCTGTCCCAAATTGTAGGTCGTTTTGGCATTTCTAGTTTCAGAGATTTTGCTATCCATCTAGATATACACTATGTATAGATACATAGTGAAAGTTATGAATCTAAATATGCCAAAACGACCTACAATTTGGGACGGAGGGAGTACATCACAAGGATCATATACTAGATATGCTAAATGAAGGGTCATAAAAATCCATGTACTCTTGAATTGTAGCAACCTCCAGGAAAACTCCAGCCAAAACTAACCACTGGGACTGTCTAAAAAAGTGGGGGCCCATGGGCCTTTGGACTTGAAAATTCACCAGCAGGCCTATAATCTTATCAAGAGACCTACTCAAATAACAACAAACACCTTCTAGGATGCACTGTAGCTACAGTTGGCCATTGATATGGCCATTTCGTGCACGGTTTCTTAATAATTTAAAACTAGTGGTGGCAGTGATGCCTACCAAACTTTGCAATACCAAGAGCACGTGACTTAAATTCCAGGCCCTACTCCTAGGTATATAACAAAAATGGCATCAGGTCAGAATCTGTGCTCTAAGTGCCTAAAGCCAAGCGGCCTTCTCCAAGCCCTTCAAAAATCTCATGTCATGTCAGAAACAATCAAGTATGATCTTTTAGTTCATCATCTATTGCACTTTCAAATTTAATACATAAATTATGACTCATCAGAACAGAACAAAGTGGAGATGAGCCTTCAGTTCAGCGTGCCTGAAGTCCTACGGTCCTACCAACCCAAGAACTATATTCTGGTACTATGGGCCGGTTTTACTCATTCAAATGCAATACATGGAATAAACATGGTCCCACAAAAAACTGAACCAAGTCTGCTCATCCAAATGCAACACATGGAAAAAAAACATGGACCTGGCATAAGTTTAATGGGCACTCTCTTGCAATATATCATCAAATAGCGCTACGCTGAGCTGAAAAGGCAACAAAAGGTAGCCTCAGTCTGTATTGCATACAAAATACAGTACCATCACTTCTAATCCATCTAGCAACAACTAGTGTCCAAGGAATGGTGGTGGCATGCACAGCAGTAGGTTCCCATGGAAGTTCCAGATGGGTTTCAATTCGCTAGCTATTCTGGTTGCATGGCGCAATGACTGCATGTTCGAGGAAAGATCGTGAAATGTCCAGGTTACCATACGCAACATTAAGAATGCGGCTAGATTGTGGTGTGTGGCAGGTGCAAAAGGGCTTAGTGCTTTCTTGCCCTAGGTTTTCTTCACGGCTGTGGTCGTTTTTTGTTTTTGTGTGTGCACGCCTGGGGATGTGCATGTAATGTAAGGGCTACGTTTTTTTCTCCTCCTCAATATAATGACACGTAGCTCTCCTGCGTGTTTGAGGAAAAAAAAACTTCAGCCACAACTATATCTGCTGAACAAGACTATGATATAGCTTTACCAAACCATAGCAAGCATGGAGTTGGTAAATTTTCAGTTCAGGGGAAATTAAGGTTTTAGCGCCACTGTTGGGACTTGGGAACATGGTAAGGTCTGATGTTTGGGGGATATCCCTTTACTTGGAGAAAAATGTTTACAGCATTATCAATGTCGTTTTCGTTTCATGCCAACATTTGCACCACCAATTAAGAATAAAATCCTCTGAGCAAGATGAGTTCAGGATGACCAGAAACTAGTTCCAACAAGATATATGTCTCAGAGCCAACATTATACCTCCAGATGAAGTATTTGAAACAACGTTTCTTTCAGAACACAACTCAGTTGCCTCTAGTGTGTTGGAATAAACTATAGCTCTAGATAAATTGTGAGAAAACAAGAAATAAATAAAGTGAAACCCTGTTGCATGATCAAGCCTAACCAGTAAATCATATAGCGAACAATGTAGTTAGAAGGGTGCATCAGTAGTGTATAGGCAGAAATTATGCGCTGCAAAACATTTTATATTTAATCCATGGTATATGAAAGCGACAAAAATGCACAGAATCTACAGTAACTAGGAACCCTTAATGCTGGGGAAAAAGCACTCCTGAACCATGAGTGGAGGATCCTTTTTGCAGTCTAAGCTGTTGCGAAGGTTAGTTGACAACTAGATACCTCCTGTAAAGAAGAGAGCCAAAGTGCCAAACAGCATCCTTCTAGATAATCAGGGAATTGGGAGGCAAAATAGACTATACAACGTGATGAAAGAACTTTTGGATTGGGAAAGATTAAGTCATTCTTGCAATATCTAGGGGTTACAACAAACATCTGTATACATACTGGAATAGTGGAATACTATAAGCAAATTAAATTGTGCAATCAGGAGGTGGCACTACATACAAGCAAGTTTAATTTCTCGACAAAAATGAGTGATGAACGACAATGGAAGTTCGTATGTTGAACAGAAATTACCTGACTTCAGTTTCTCACTGGCAGCCCAATCAAGGGCTCGTTGTGCAGCTTCTGTCAATGGTGGATGCATAGGACTAAAGTAAAACATTTCTGATTTCCCAAGCACATTTGCTGCCTCCTCACGCACTTTGAGAAGGTTGATTCCATTAGCACGCAAAAGTTTCGCCGCACCACTAGTTCCTGAAAACAATGGACTAGTGGCTCAAGCAATGCAATATGCATCACAAATGTGGCAAATTTGTTGAGAATAACAAATGTTAACTCAAAGTTGATGCTGTCATGGTAAAACTAGCATATTCCCCACACTATGTATCAGGTTCCTAGGACGATGTTTACATGCCTATCAAAACATGTGAACTGATTATAGCTTTAGAACTTAGGTGTCAATTCTAAAGATAAAAAGAGAAATATCATCAACAATATCACAAGCCAGCCAGAACTGCTAATGTAAGATCTATGAGGCTCCTTATAAGCATGTGAATGTTATTTTGGAGCATACAGTAGGTTTTCACAGAACAAACCATGTCTGAACTCCTCATTACTAATCAAAGGTCTCGGTTAGGACTGCAGGTCTCATTAGAACTATCACTATACATCAGCAACATAGGTCAAAAAGTCAAATGTCTCCTGCATCTTGAACTATATGTGGGTTTCACACTATGAGGCCAGTGCGTAGCAATATCATGGATTTTGGCTTCACGTGGTTCTCCATAAGTAGAAGTGTTTTTGGTTATTACTGCATCTATACGTATACAGATGCTATAAGCTCTAGATAACTAAATTAGTCAGCCAATCAACGATCCAGTCTACAGAGCAGTTCATCGCACTGGTCTTAATGCTTCTATACTACTTTTTCAGTATCCACTAGATTCAAGTCACTGGCATATGGATGTCGTGCACAGTTGCTATGTTTTTATCATTTCATAGAAATACATTTTAGCCGCATACACCATACACAAAATGCATCATCTTCAAAACCACAAAAGTTCCTATGCTCCTAGCAGTTGATGATGCATTTGGGTGTCTTACTAGCCTTAAAGCTGTCACTACAACCTAGAGCCTAATATCATCCTGAATTTTCATCCCCCTTCCATTTGTAGCTCAAAGACCATCTCTACTTGTTTCAGTTCTTCTGTTCCATACACACTCACAATTCACAACTAATTTGACACACCTAAGTTATGACATGGTTCCATAGTCAGTGCAAAAGTAAAGTTTGGCACTGAAAAAAAAAACTAAGATCCCTTGCCTCACCTTCAACAAGAATGCCCATGAGGAGCCCCTCCGTGCCTGTGGTAGGATACCTCATCTTCCGTGCCTCCAGTTCCGCCATCGCAAATGACCGCACCGCCCTTGAAGACCATCTAGGAGGAATCATCATGTCAGCTACATGCGTACAATTAGACACTAATTGTCCCTGAGGAAGTAAATACAGAATGGTTAGCTTACCTGATCTTCTTGTCCCCAGAAGCTACCTCTGGATGCCTAAAATTTAATGCAATTCCAGGATCACTACCATCAAATCATAAAGTAATACTAAAATAAATCACAAGCAAACTAGCGTATCGATGTGCTAACTTCCAAGAGATTTAAGGCTAAGAAAAAATAACAGCCCGAGATGAGCGATGATTAACGCAGGTGACAGGCTGGACTATCAGCATTTCTTCTTACGTGGTGGGGAGCTGGGCGACGACGGCGCCGACGCGGCGGCCCCGGAGGTGGAAGGGGAGCCGTGGGCCACCCGTGGCAGCGGCCCGGAGGGAGACGCGTAGGATAGGGGCTGCCCCGAGGGAGACGGAGGAGGAGGGAGCGGTGTGGTGGGTGGGGGAGGAGGAGAGGAACGAAAGGAAGGCCGCGGCGGCGGCGGCGGCCTGGGCGGCGGTCGCCATGGCAGGGGAGGTTCTCGGGGCTTTCCGGGGGTTTCTGGCTTGGATAGGGGAAAGAGATAAAGCGGACTGACTGAGAGAAATTGAGAATGGGCAGGAGAACAGCCGTTCCGGTCGGCAAAGGCCTAAGGATACATAGCGTTTTTCAATATTTCTTTTTCGTGTTTGATATGGCTGATTTCAATTTAAATTTGTCAAATCGCATCGTATGACTATCGATGGGCTGATATTCATCGTACAAGGTACTTTTCCCAAAACAGACCGTGGAGCGATTAGACAAAAAAAAACGTAAGAATGGTAAAAGAAAATTTATTAAGTGTAGTGTCTTCGTTCGTCTTCAGCGACTCTCTTAGCCCAATCTCACGGGTATTTGGATACCCGCTAAACTGTAGCACCTATCACATCGGATGTTTGGATACTAATTAGGAGTATTAAACATAATCTAATTACAAAACTAATTGCATAGATGGAGTCTAATTCGTGAGACGAATCTATTAAGCCTAATTAGTCCATGATTTGATAACGTGGTGCTACAGTAACCATTTGCTAATGATGGATTAATTAGCCTTAATAGATTCGTCTCGCGAATTAGACTCCATCTGTGCAATTAGTTTTGTAATTAGCTTATGTTTAGTCCTCCTAATTATCATCCGAACATCCGATGTGATCCTGCTAAAGTTTAGCACCTTGTATCCAAACACTCCCTCAGTGGGAGTTTTATGGGTTTTAAATTTCATGCCACATCAACAATTTTGCTGACTTGGCAAAATCTTTAAAAGGAGAGAGAATTGAGAGTTTCATCATATGTGAGAAGTTTCATCCTCATGACACTCAACAGGCACAATTATCTAGTTCCCAGTCTTGATAAGACTGTAATGAAACTGTGCACTGCAACTGACCTTATATACTCCAATCTTAATTTTACATGACTTAGTTTTTTGTGTCATTTTAGGTGAAATAAATGAATTCCAAAGATCTTGGGTAAATCCAAAGAAGGTTTTCCAGGTGGTGTGCAACCTGATTTTATCTTATGTGTCATGAACCAAAAGAAAAACAAAATTGTTGTTGTTAAAAATTGGAATGTCATTCCCGTATGGGGATCATGGTACAATTTCGTTACATCCTTGTTAAAATCTTGTTAAAATCTTTGTTAGAACCTGTTTGGAAGCACTCCACCTCCCAAAAATTAGCTCCACTTCACCAACTCTAGAAAAGCATGGAGCTTAGGTACGTGTTTGGCTGATTGCAGTGCTCCAGCTCCAAAAACATGGGAACTTATTGTTTACCCTTGTGAATGGATCCACATGTCATTGTCTTCTCTTTTCTCCCCCACCTCTTCCTCTCTCCTCTCTTCACGCCTGGTGGTGACCGGCCGAAGCACCATCCCGACCATCTCAACACGGGCGCAGTGGTCGGCCGACACACACCTCCACCGCTAGCGAAGTAGATTGCCGCCGGTGAGACTCCGGCGAGCTGCGGCGGCCTGTACTGCCATTGTAAGGAGCTAAAGAGGAGAAGCAGGCATGGGGAACGAGAAACGGATGCGCGGTGGCGTTGCCGACGGGCGGGGGCGGCATGTTCCAGTGAGCAGGTGGCAGCGAGGCCCGGCATGCAGGGGGCGGCGCGGTCCGCCGGGCGAGGGGCGGCGCGGTCCGCCAGGCAAGGGGCGGTGAGGCCCAGCGCGCAGGGGTGGCGCGGTCCGTCGGGCAGGAGGCGGCGAGGCCCGGCGTGCGGGAGGTCAGGGGTGGCGCGAGGAAGAAGATAGTCCGTGTAAGTCTCACCAAAATAGAAACGACGGAGTAAGTTGTGTAACCAGTGGCAATGGTGGGTAAATAACCACCAACTCCCGAGGTCTGAAAAGGAGTTTTTCGAAACACCTCTTGAGATACTTAAAAAACGTGGATCTACCTCCCTCCACGTTTTTCCTAGAGTCGAGTTGTTGGAGCTAGACGTATTTGATTGTGAAATTTTTGAACTTGGTGAAGATTTTTACTATGGGGTGTTCCGTAACTTACTGCGTACCTCGACCCCCACTCGATCCATCGATCCGGGAACTTTTGTGACACTGCTGCTGAGTGCTGACTCACCATGTACGTGTAGCATCAGCCTATGGACAATCTTTGAACCTAAGGAGAAAGGTCAAGGACATTTCCATCTGATAACATCAGGGGCTAGATTGAAGCCTGTGTCCTGACGGCCAAATTGGCTACCCCTTCGTGTTTGTTGGGCTTCTCACTTCTGGTCGTCAGTCTACAACGGCCCATCGCGTCTTGTACCGGAGCTGGGCCCCACGGAACATAGATTAAGGCCTTGTTTAGTTCCCAATTTGGGAGTGCCAAAGTTGGAAGTTTGCCATAAATGCGCAACTGTAGCATTTCGTTTGTATTTGTGAATTATTGTCCAAACATTGACTAATTAGGCTCAAAAGATTCGTCTCGCAAAGTACAACAAAACTGTGCAATTAGTTTTTGATTTTATCTACATTTAGTACTCCATGCATGTATCGCAAGTTTGATGTGATGGGGAATCTTCTTTTTGCATAGTGTCAAATTTGGAATTTTGGGGGAAACTAAACATGGCCTAACCACTTGTGGCAAAGAACAACCATAATTTCTGACAGGTAGGCTGGCCTTCACTTCTCTGCCCTTCCCCGATTGCTGTGCAGCAGTGTCTGCTCCTTCACTCCTTGCCCGTCGGGTCACGCCGTCACGGTGGCCGCGTCCTGTCACCATCTGCTTTCGCCAGGCGAGAGGGAAAGCCAAGCCAAGCAGCAGCGCAGGCGCAGCAGGAGAGATGGATCGGCCCGGCACCCGAACCCACCTCAAAAGCACCAAACCGACTGACAAACAGGGCCCATCAATCACGTCACCCGTCGGCCCCACCTTGCAGTCACACGAGCGCGAAGCGGCCGGCCTCAGTCCCCACAGCCCCAAGCGTCGGAGCAGAGGCGATAGATAAAGCTCGAGGAAGACGACCGGCGAGCGGCGACCAGAGGCGATATATAGCTGCGCGCACTGGGCACAGTGAAATTGAAGAGGGAAAAAATTCCCCAAAAAATCAAAATAAAATCCGGCGATGCCGAAGACCACCTCATCGCCGTCCCCCACCATCTCCGCCATGAATCCCCTCCTCCCCTCCTCCACCTTCCCCAAATCGCCCCACCCGCCGGACCCAAACCCTAGCTCCCCGAATCCTAGCCCCTGCAGCTACCTCCTCCACGCCGACGCCGACGACGAGGCGCTGATCCAAATCCCCGGCCGGAACCCTAGCCTGGTGGGCGCCTCCGCGCCCTTCGCGCTGCTGCCGGCCATCGACCCGGCGCCGCACATCTCCTCGCAGTTCTACACCTTCAGCGCCGCCTCGTACGGGCTCATGCTGCGCTGCATCCTCGCAGGCCGCCCCGCCTCCTCCGACGAGGTCCGCGCCGCCACGTCGCTCTCCGTGCTCGCCTCGTGGCGGGCCGTGTGGAAGGACCGGAACGAGGACACCGCCTACCTCACCGCGTGGAAGCGCATCCAGGACAAGCTCGCCGCGTCGGCCGACGGGCGCCACCTCCACTTCAAGACCAACGCCGCGCAGCGCGTCTCCCACGTCGGCATGTGGAGGGACATAGTCTCGGAGGCGCACGCCGACCCCGACCTGCTCCGCCACCTCGCGTTCAAGGACACCGTCGACCGCATCAAGCAGTCGTGGACTGTGGGGGCCAAATTCTACGGTATTCCGGAATCGTTTATCCGCGTATGTGTTGCTGCATGCCCCGTTTGTAAGGCTGCACCTGCTGGCCAACCTGATTCTACCATTTCATCGCCTGGGCGTGGGAAGCGGCGGCGCCGGTTTGAATATACAGAGACGCTTGATGTGCCAGCTCGAGATGTGCCGCGCAGGTTACAGCAATTGGCTGCCAAGCACAAGGTTGTCCTTTGTATCAGGCAGAAGTATATAAGGTATAAGCCGTTCATGGCTGAGGTGAAGGATTATGCGTGCCACCGTGCTGGAGTGCCGACTTCAAGTGCTGCGAGTGCTGCTTCCTCCTCAGCCATTAATTCTGAGGGTAAGAAGGCTCGGGTTCTAAAGCGAGAGCCATACCAATCAAAGAGGTGTGGTTGTGGGTTTCGTATTCGGGCAATTGTACCAATAGCCAATTATAATGAAAAAGACAAGACTTTTGTGTACTTGGAGGAGGGCACTGCAGTGTTCAAGCTTTATGCGGTGCACTCGGGGCATGAGCCAGGTCCACTTGATGGCAATGCACGAATTGTTCACAGGTTGGTTGGTCATAAGGGGGCTCTTGAGTTTGATCCAGATATTTATGGTGTCAGTGAGGAAGGGGATCCTACCTTTTCATCAAAGGGGGATGAAGATGTTGATATTGATGATTCGCATCAGGCGGTCTTGCAGCAAGTGCGGGATCTTAGATCAGAAGTTCAATTGCTAGAAGGGAAGGTGGCTAAGATGCACCCAGAATTGTTGGGGTCTCTGTCCACCGAGTTGTCTGAGGTTCTGCACAGGATTAGGAAGTTCACCTTGGAAGGTAATCTCTACCAGCCGGAGGAGACTCTGATGGTAGGCAATGAAGAAGTCGGGGGATGGGGGGCTGGGGATGCGCCCCGCCATTTAGACCAGCATGATGGAGCATTCTGCAAGGATGATGAGATGCTTGATGATGATGATACTGATTTTGGCTCGAGCCTTGGACCTATTGTCTCCTGGGATAGGATGGCAGCAGAGTGTGAGGATAGAAAGATGCTCCTGGGTGATAGCCCAAAGTGTGACAAGTGGATGCTGAAGGATGATGTGGGTGACTTTGATGCGAAGAGTATTCTTAACTGTGGGGATGATGACTGCGTGGAGGATTCCAAGATCATCAAACCATTGATGCATGATGATAACATGGTAACTGACCCAAGTTTGGTAGGTATTCATGTAGAAGGATTTTACACTGGATCAAAATGGTATGATTCACCAGTATGTTTGGATTCCAGTGTTGATGCAGGGGATAGTAGTTTTAGGCATGGTGGAATTGTGTGAGAGTTGTGATAACCTGATACCTGAAGGGTCTTGTAAATTCTGTATACTAGCTGTATTTAGCTCACACCAATTTGATGTAGTGCCTGTAGGTGGAGCTTCAGTCAAAGTAACCTGTCAGCCCTGATATATACAGGCTGCATTTATCAAATCAACTTTTCATTAACTTGTACATAGTCCCTGTATTGATTACTGGTTTGCTTCAAGATAATAAAGCTATGGTTCTGTTCTTGATTTTTTTTTTTGCATTACTTAATAATTTGTTTAACTACTCTGGGTGTGTTTGCGCCTGCACATGAGCTTATCGACATGGATACAATTATGTGAGTTGTCTCATTACTTTACGAGGTTGTATCAGTCTCATTGTTCTCACTCTGTTGCATCTTACTATATTAACTATTAGCTGCTAAGTGTTTATGCTTAATTGTACCTTGGACGCAATGATTCAGAAACTTGCTTGTGTTTTTAACTTCTTTATTCCCCTCTACCCCTCTGAATTTAAAATTATGTATGAGCGAATGATTTTTTTTTTGTTATGCATCTACTGAATCCTGTAGCTTTTCTTTTCATGGAATCGATATTGCTTCCTTCTTTGTCAATGTTGTTGGCTGGTTGGTTTACCCTAACACTTGAAGCCTCCCATGTTGGGGCAACATGAAATGTGATTTCTTAAAAGGGCCAATCTTGATTTGAATACATTTAAGCCTCCATGCCCCTTTCCCCAATATCCAGGACTTGACGTGGGGTTTTCTGTTCAATTTGAACTTAATGCATTGTAACTTTGTAAGCTAGAGTTGTGGGCCAACAGCATGTTTCGAAACTGTGTATCTGCAACCACATTATCCAATTCTTTCGCATAATTTTGCTATTTTAAAATGTGATAGCATAGTAATAGCTAATAGATATGTAAATGTTGGATTCAGAACCTTGGAGAACTAACAATACAGCAAATTGCAGGAATGAACTTTCATGTTCTAACTCTACAAATTTGATCCCTTTCTTCAAGGACTGGCAATCTACATAACTTGTGTAACTTATATGTAAAGGTTATTTCATTCTGCTTCTCTGCCCTAGCAGAAGTTTTGTCTTGGCCAGTGACATAGTAGATTTTCAAGGGATGACTTTAGTTCCTTAGGGTGACTGCATTGCACCATTTCCTTTGCTGTACTTGTTTGTTACCCTGGTGAATTTACCTGTACTATTCATAAACTATGTCAAGTGATCAAGTCACTAACCATTTGTTCTTGACCTTCAGCATTTATTCACCAGCAATGTTTGAGGTGTGCGGCCTTTCAGCTTGGGAATTTCTTCAGCTTATTGTCAACCACTCGCATCAGATGGCATGCCATCAGTTTGAGGTTAGGAGAATCTACATTCACTCTATGTATTTCCCATTTTATGGCACAGCATTATTTTAAGGGCTATATGCTGTGAGGAGGTATTATTAGTGTTATGATTTGGGCCCAATTGCAGCTAAAAAAGCAGGCAAACCAATGCTAACAGTGAGACTAGTGTGGTCTGGTTAAACAGTTGAGCATAATATAGTGTATTAATCAGGTTTTTGAACTCTTATATGATTCAACTAGACCCATGATTTTCAGGGAGGAAATCAGGAAATTCATAGCCATACTTCACATTCATTCCTGAATTAACTGAAGCATCCTGTTGAGTCTTCAGGGTTAAGATGCTGAATATCTGGATATAGCTTTTATGTGGTATGTGATATGTTCTACGCTTTTCCCCTTAGCTGCATTTGGCACTTGCAGTGATTTCGAGGAACTTTCATACAGCCTAACCATGGATTTGCCTTACAATTTAACATTATGGTGATGAAATTGGCTCCATCCTTGAAGCCATTTTGAAATGTGGATTCTAGAGACATTCCTCCTTCAGCAGTACTTATGGAATCACTATTTAGTATTTACAGCCTGATATCATGGTATGACTATAGTCTATAGTGTATTCAAGGTGGAGTTTCCTGCATGTGTTAATATATCTGAAATAAGGTAAGAAGTGGCTATAGTTTTTTTTTCTGCACCCTCTACTGAGAATACAAGGCATTATACAAGATTCTACAACGAGCTTGATTTATGGACTTCTGATCGAAGCTAAGCCTTCTGATTAGGCGGTATTCAAGGTGGAGTTCCTGCATGAATTGATATACCTGAAATGAGGTAAGAAATGAACTACAGTTTTTTCCTCCACTTTTGGGAATCTAAGGTCTTTCCAAGGTTCTACAATAAGCCCTATTTATGATACTTTTGATGGAAATAAACCCTTCTAAATAAGGCATAAGTTGCACGCAGTGAGGATTTTGTCGGTTAAATATATAGTTTTGTTATCACATAAAGGGTGATGGAAGTAACATTAAATATATAGCAAATTGATTAAAAACAGCACAATCATGGATCATGACTGCATTCTACCATTAGCTGCTTACACAGGAAACCTTGTTTTGGTTGTGAGATTGTTGCCATCCATTGGCTAACCTGATCAGTTCTAGTCGCTCACATTTAGTTTGAGGAATGGATTAATCCTCCGAAGCATATTTCTCAGCTTCTTGGTTGCTCTCATGAATGATGGGAAGAGCCAAGCTAGTTCGTCCTCAGGCCATTCCTCGTGGTCATAGTATGAACAGAAAATTACAAATATCATTCCACAAAAATCATGTATGGTACATCAGAACTGCAGAATAGGAGTAATCACAACGGTGAAATAGCAGGTAATTACTGCTAAGTGAGGGATGTCTAATATGTTATGTGGGGTTGTGAACATCTGAACACCTGTGCTGAAGCAGTTTCTTCTGCCTGTCAGCAGTGGAGATATAGTGATTTGGTCACTGATGTTTGCTGTCAGTATAAGGGCCTTGTAAAGCTGAAATGATGTGAGGAATTGACAGGCCTCTGTTCCTTTTGCTTCCAAGTTAATTATTGATCGCTATGTTAAATCATTGCATTCATTGCCCATTTTTCCCTGTTAGGGTTAGCCAGTTTGAATATATGTCTCCACATTGGCTAACAATTCAAATGTGGATGAGGGTTGAACTTATCATATGTCGGCAGCATAGGTTCGGTTTATTTAACCCTGGGCAGTTGTGGCCATTCATTTAACAGTTTTTAGCTTTCATCTCAGTGCATAAGCTCAGAAAGCACATGGTAACCTGCATACCAGTTGACCCTGACACCAACCGCAAGTAGCGTCTGAAGATATCCTTACTCAATACAACTTCAAGCACTAAAATCTATGTTCTGATCTCTCTATTGTACCACAACTCCACAAGCGTGCTATATAGGATACTAGTTGTGATCTGAGGGGAAACTAAAATTTAATAAGTAACCCCATGTTAGCCATTGCCTACTGCTGTAGAATATGGACCAGTTCCTCTATTATCTATATATGGCTGGAGGTCTCCCCAAGTATAGCTCTGCAGTGAGGATCAGGTCCTACTGGAAGCAAAAGAGGCTTTTCTGAAGAGACAATCAAGCAACAGCCGTTGCCACCATGACGGCCAAATCAAGGGTAGCTGCCGTCGTCTTCCTGGTCATGTGTGTTGTTTCTGCAGTTGCTAGTGACAGCGACAAGAGGCCTGGGAATGCTGCTGGTGGAGGCTTTGATTGCTATACTATGTGCACAACCGGTTGCTTTTCAGCAGGGATGACTGGCGAGTACTGCGCGATGGTTTGCGAGGAGGAATGCGCTGAGGATGCCCGAAAACAGTGGACCTGAGTCTGGCTTTGATCTCAGATGGGTTTCCTTTGGTTCATCTCTTCACGTATTTGAAGATAACTTTATATGAGTGCATCTGAGTCTTTGCTAGTTGCCACTATGTTCGTGCACTGATACATTGACGTATATCAGGAAAAAACAAGTGTCAAAGGTCTGTAGCAGACTAAGATGTGCTGTGGTTGCCTGTTTCATCGATGGTCTCTTTGTGATATTTCTTGTTTGCAAAGTTATGAGCCTGTTAGTTTTTGCTTGCCGAAGTCCTGACGTGCCATCCTTATGTCCACAATATGGACATAACTGTGAACATGGTGATACCACAAAATCATTAGAACTGCAACAAGGGTAAACTCCGTAAGGCAACAGATGAAATTCAAGGTATGGTTCATGAAATATCAGGCAATTAGTGCTGAGATATGTCTGGTATGTTCCGTGGTATTGTGAACGTCTGAATAACTCTATACTTTTTTGTTGCAAAGTATCAGAATAACCATGCAGAAGTAATTTCCTCTGTTTGCTTCATGGAAGGGAACAGGTGAAGGGAATATAGGCAGGCTGCTGTTCCTTTTGCTTCAAGCAAATGATTGATGGCAATGTTAAATAGTTGAATTTCATTGCCCAGTTTTCCTGCTTTGACTGGCCACTGACTTGAATACTTCGATGTCTCCCAATTGGTTAACAAGTCACATTTGGATGAGGGTTGAGCTTATCATTTGTCGGCAGCTCGTGTTAGGTTCAATGAACTCTGCCAACTGTGACCATTCATTTAACCATCTTCACTTTTCAGATTAACAAATGGGTGCATGAGCTTCAGTAAGCACTTGGTGTGATGGTAACAGTAACATTGCATACCATTGCACATGTACAGCAACTATGCAACTAGGTGTCTGCACGCGAGTCCATGCAGCGGTCTACACAAAAAGCGGCCACAAATGTGATGGATGGCCACGATGGTAAAATTACCAAGAACTTCCAGGACCATGGCTATGCTACCTACATTACCTGTTGTTATTGAGCATGGTCCCGTTTAGCATATATGGCCGGGGATCTCCCCAAAGTTAGCGCTGTAGCGACAGACGGATAAGGGCCTGTCTGGTCACGTGGAATTTTTGGATACTAATTAGGAGTATTAAATATAGGTTAATTACAAAATTAATTGCATAAATGCAGGCTAATTCGGCAAGACGAATCTATTAAGACTAATTAGTTCGTGATTTGACTAGTGATGCTACAGTAAATATGTGCCAATTATGAATTAATTAGGCTTAATAGATTCGTACCAAACATCCGATGTGACTCAAACTAAAAATTAGTCCATGGATCTAAACACCCTAAGAGTGAAAGCAAATAGCTGAGCGATTCGTATTGCCACCATGATCGCCGAATCATGGGTCACTGCAGTCGTGTTCTTGGTCATGTGTGATGCCAACTTGCCTCTGCAGCTGATGGCGACGGCGATGAGAAGCTTGCTTGCAGTGGCCTGAGAATGCCGGAAGGGTCGGCTACTGTTCTTCGCTCGAGGTTACTAATCGGCTTTGCCGGCGGCAATTCTCTGATGTTACCCGGGAAGTAGTGCCTGGAGCCGGCTCCATCTGGTCTGGCCTTCATCAGATGTGGAGTCCCTTAATTTGGTGCGTCCATGTCTAGATGTGTTCAGATAACGTTGTGGACTTGTGGGGACCCAGTAGCAGCAGGATCTCTTGCATGTGTCCAGCCAAATGGAAGGGAGCAAGGTCTGCACCGGCCTGAGATGCTCTGTTGACTGTGTTGTCATCGTTCGTTACTTTTCTCTGCCATAGTCCTTGTATTTTTTTTTTAAGCGACGAGCCTGTTCCGTTTCGCGTTGCGTTGTGTCAGTATAGCTAGAGATGAGATGTTCCAGTGATAACCTTTGAACTCTTAACTCATCTGTTGCTAACCTTGAACTCAAACATACAGTCTCTCTTTAAATTGACATCTGGAAAGTTGTACAGCTGATTCAAGATTACATTGTAAAAGGTCCCTCAACTTGCAGCAATCGAACCTAACTGAGTCAGCAGGCCCTATTCTGTAGTATTCAGTTTTAAGTTCTCATTTGAAAATTGTAAAGCTCCGCCTAGTGTTGCTCCAAGTCAGTTCTGAATTTCAGTCTCCAATCCAAACAGGAACCTTCCAAACTTAGTTGAAAGTCCAAATTCTTCAGATGCGGCTAACTTGTGACTTAAAAGTTTGCTTGAGCCGAGCAGCGAAAATGTTTCAGGGGTCCGAAGATGCAAGAGAGAAGCGTACATCCTTGGCGCCAGTATGAAGATCCATCACAAGTTACGAAAGATTCATCTGCACGGACATGGCGCTTGAAGCGGCTGTTGGCGCCGACCGCCGACGCGCCGCGCCTTTGTGATCCGACGAATACCGCGGGCCGGCGGGCGTCCGCATGAGTTGCATGAGATACGTCGTCCGCTGCGTCTCTTTCGGGGACCCGCCGGAGCTGTTCCGTGCGTTCTGCGATGACGGATATGATCCAGGTGCCTGCTGTCAGGTATCACCTACCGACTGTAACTTTTTGCCTGCCGTTGTGCCGATACAATTTCGTCATTGGTTTGAGTTACAGTTACTGACTGAAGGAACACAACGTCGAGATGTAGAGCCTGCTGAAGACCAGATAGCTCATGCATCCATCAGCGTCAATCCGGTGCCTGCTGCCGATCTTTGCATCAAACTTTAGAACGCATTCATCCATCGATTCTGATATCATTCACACCGTGACAAAGCTGAAAAGATCCATCGATCCATCAGCGTCGACGTCCCAGCTGTGAGGCATGACGAAGGCGAACAAAGAGGCTCACTCGGGCCAGGGAGCACCTGTGCAGATAGTTCGCAGGAAGCTGCATCTTCAGAGGAAGAATCGAAGGGGTAGGCTTATATTCCCGGGTGCATCGGCAAGTGGCCAAAGCATCTCGAAGAAAACGTGAATCAGGCCCTAGCCTTCGTGTTCTTCACTCCTTGCCTGCAAACAATGCTCCGCACTCTCGCTCGAATTCGTATCGTGTGAAATGCGAATCTAACCGCCAGAGAATTTGTTCGACAAAAGTTCCCTTTCCCCTGAATCTAGTGCAGACGACGCCCACCTGAATTACGCTACGTCCTAACTCCTCCTACCAGTAGTTTATAGCAGGTAGGAAGATGACGCCGAACCTCGCGGCGTGGCTTGTTCGTCAGCACGTCAAGCAACGATTCCAAATCTCCAAGACGCATGCGAGCGACCACGAGAACCAGGCCATGCACGAGAATGGGACGGTGGCAATGGCAACAGGCACACACGAACTAGCGCAAGCGACAGACAGGGACGGAGAAAGAGAGAGAGAGGGCCACGGAGACGACGGGTTGGTGAACGAACAGGCACCAACTTCACGGCGGGTGCAACAGGTAGGTAGGTACGTGGTGACCTGGATCCTCTGACCGCGACGCCGGGGTAAAAACTAAAGCCTGAGAAAAGGGGTTGTTCGTCCAGCTGGGCGACACCACCGGCACAACCGAAAGTAGGCGCGAATCGGACCTCGTGCTAAACCGCAATTAAGGCTTTAATTTGCTTAAACAAAAGGGTCGCGGGACGAGGGCGTCGCTGTCCTCCAAGATCGTGGGTGATCCTGTATGCTACTATGCTTACCTCAGAATCATTAGCAACCCGGCACGCATCTGGTTCCTTAAACAGAATACTAATGCTCGTACCCACATCACTATCGCTTTCTTCAGCTTCTCCAGAACACCAGATGATGCGTCTTTCGAGAAAAAGAAGAAACTCCAGATGGTGTGCGGGGAGACGAATTCGCAGGAGTGAACACACGGCGATGCGCCGGTGCCCTCCGGTTGGTAACTAATCAGTCACTACTCCACGAACGCGATCCGGTGAAACAACGCACATGGGGAAAAAAAGAATCGAGACGGCCACGGGATAGGTAGGGGTTTTGGCGCGAGGTGAGGGCGGGCACACGCCGCGGCGGAGGCACATGCGGCGGCACGACGACAACCGCCCACCGTTCGGCTGTGGTTCCCCCGTGCGATCTCGTCGGTTTCGAGGCGAGCCGTCGGCCCCCGGGGCGGCGCGCTTGCCCTTTCCCCGTTTCACTCTCGCCGCCCCGCTTCGCCCGCGGGTTCCGTTCGGACCGCGAGTCCCCCACGTTCCCCGACCCGACCGCCACCACATGGCCCCGCGGCGTCGCTGGCGCCCGGCCACATGCCGCGGCTCTGGCGCCGGCCTCACGTGAGCGCGTGGGGCGTCGACACGTCCGCGCTCGCGCTCGCTTTGCCCTTTTCCTCCAGAGCCGCGCACATGCGCGCGCTACCCCACGCGCCGATCCGTACCCGGAGCCCGAGGCCGCACCACGTCGCCCCCGGCGGCCAACCCGGTGGCGCCACGCACGTCCCTGCGTCACCTCGGCCGATCCCGTGTACCCCTGTTCCCTGACGCAGGCGTGGTAGGTTTCCAGGACCAGGTGGGCGTTAGCTGTGTACGTGGCGCACCGGCATACGACCTACGGCCCTGCGGTGTCCCTGGAATTTGGGGGTTGCGACACCCAGGTAGGGGTCCAGAATCCAAAGCAATCTGCCCGAGAGTTCCCGGCCAGAGTACGAGACGGAGCTCAATCAGCGGCGGCGTTCAATTGGATGGCCAGCGACGTGATACGATCACCCGCCCGCTCGGTTTCGCGGACGAAACGATCAGGGTTCGTTTCGCGGCGGCGCGCGTCGAGCTGGGCCTGTAGCCGGCGTTTCTCCGCCGGCGCACGCAACACGGCGACCCGCCTGCGGGCCGCCCACAAGGTCGTTTTCTCGCGTGCCGCCGGCCTCGTACGTGCCCACGCGGTCCCAACCTATCTAGCCGTACCCCAGCCTACTAGCTAGTAGTGATGCGCAATGCAAGTTGTGGATTACACGGAGTATAGCTAGGACCTAAAAGGGGTCTATCGATACGGGATCACATCACGTGCATGCTGATCCAGTAGCCTAGCAGCCATGATGGTGTACGGGTCCCATTCTTATCTACCTCACTCCGTCGCTTATACTCCTTCCGTCCCATGAGGAGAAGAGTACGATTTTAGTTTTTCTAGGATAGATAAAGACTTTAATACCCTTATTTGTTGATCACATGCAGTAAGTTTTAGTATGCAAATCAGATCTGATCATTTAGACAGGTAGTTAGATCTATTTTCTAACATTGCATTTTTTTTTCGAGTTTTTTTCAAATGCTAGTATGTCATTGGACCGGTAAATAACGCTGGTGCGGCACCAGCTAGAGTAGACGATGGCGCGCTTTCCGTCCCCCTCCGACGAAGTTATCACTCCCTAGTCCCTACAACATCTCAATCGGGAAATTACCGAGAGCAAGCAGCAAGCAAGCAAGAGCACTGCTGTAAACAACACATTTGCACACCATCATCATCACAGATCAAGAAAAAAAAAAGACTCAAAAGGATCGATCCCATGATCTATCCGTGCTGATCTGGTGCAGGTTACAAGACGAACGATCGGCATTGACGACGGGCCCTAGATGTGTGTGTAACTTGGAAGGAAGATCACGTGCGATGTCCCTCATCATGAGCCCAAAAGTCGTTACATTGTAGAACTAACCTGAAAGGATCTTCAGGACGGGCGCGAGAATTGTGCGAGAAAAAAAGGGCATGTGCGGAAAGGACAGCATCATGACCATGGATCTGCAGGGTCATACTAGCTACTCGAATGGCTTTATTATGAGATCTCGCCGGATTTCTCCTACCTCCTGCCCCTATATGACAACGTGTGCTTCACTCGCAAGCAAATCCAGCTCGGGAAATCTAACCAGAGTCCGACTGGCGATCGAGAGCACAGCGTCGATGGAAACCGGGTGGCGGACGAGTCAGCATGATCGACACGACAGGACGACGATGATGCGGCAAGAAACTCTGCTGGCTGGCTATGTGCCTTTCAGTCCGCAGGTTTGTCGCAACAGAAGCACTGTTACTGGATGGATTTGGCACCAACTAACCTCGATTAGTTAATGATTAATGATGATACATCGTCATCCTTTCCAGTGAAAAGAACCTGTGAGAAAAGTTCTTGCATCCTTTGAATTCTTTGGCCAGCACGAGCTAGTCTCCTTATCCTTGGAATTCATGAGCTGATTAGTCTTTTCTAATGTGCTAACACACCCTGACGGCTGACCGAGTGAATTTCGGCTCCGGGCGTCTTTCTTTGGCCTAGCTGCGTGAGTGTTTGGATTCATAGATTAATTTTTAGTTTGAATCACATCGGATATTTGTATACCAATTAGAAGGACTAAATGTGAACTAATTATAAAACTAATTGCATAAGCCGTAGCTAATTCGTGAGATGAATCTATTAAGTCTAATTAGTCCATGATTAGCGTACATTTACAGTAGCATTACATGGTCAAATCATGGACTAATTAGACTTAATAGATTTATCTCGCGAATTAACCTTCATTTATATAATTGATTTTGTAATTAACCTATATTTAATATTTCTAATTAGTATCTAAACACTCAGATGTATGTAATATGAACTAACTGACATGCAGTCACCAATGGGAGCTAAGTCGACAGGTCCAAGAAAAAGAGGAACTTGTCCTGCATCTTCCAGATAAACAGTTAGCTTGGACGGCAAGCAACATGGAAGGGGGGAAGTGACGCGCGGTGGCGCTGGGCCATCAGCCACCGACCCGTCCCCGTCTGAACAGAGGCAGATGCCTCTGCCTGCCCGGGTCCACGGTTCGGTGGGAGCGGACCAGCCTGCGCACGCGTGGGCGTGCAAGCTGTGCGTGGCAGGTGTGGATCGGCGGTCGGCGCGATCAAGGCTCGCCGACGGCCCAGCTTTTCCCCTCCATTGTCCATTGCCGTTTCCGGCAAAGAGCTTGTGCCTGCCGAGCCCGGGAGAAGGCAACGCGGCTAAAGGCGCTTTTGATGCGGCCCTGCTTGTAGCTGATCTCCGGTCCCCCTGGGTCACACCGACCGAGCCATGTGAACGCCCGCACAGACATAGCCATCGGGTGTTCAGACGTTCCGGTCGTCTCGCCGAAAGCCGAAGCTGATACGCGTTCCGTTCTCTCGGCAAGTCGACATGCCCGTACGCCCGTCACCTTTGTTGCCTGCAACTGCAAGCACGACGCACGGAAAATGGCAATTGCTAAAACCAGTATGCACAGCGAGCGGGGTGGAGACCGGTGGGAGTTCTTTGCTCGAGCGAGTGAGCACAGCACTGTGCCCGTGCGTCTGTACGCACGAAAGAATTTGGGTGGGGGGGAGGCGGCGCAACCCGCGCATGGGCCACGCCCTCCCTCCCACGACAACGCCAGTGAGTCATCACTGTCCGCCACCGGATCCCAGAAGCTTTTCCCACACGGCAGCCTCACCCTTTCTCATGTAGAGTAGCCTGGGCCTCCTCCTGCCGCTACTTGCTAGTGAAAAAAAAAAATCTTAGTCTCCTTTTAAGCTTCGAGGCCGAAGCAATCTGTGATCGTAAGTGGATATCTAGAAAAAGAGAAAAATATTAGAAATTCTAAAAAAAAAAGCAAAACATCTGCCCATCAATTATAGCTATTGGATCTGTTATGTTTTTAAAAAATTACCCACCTTTACCATTAAGAAGATAGTCTAAAGTAAAGCCGTAAATTTAAATCTAAATTATACACCTATGCATTACCAATTAAATACTATTTTAAAATATCTATATTAATTCTCACAAAATATACTAGAAAGCAAAGAAATCTTATAAACTAAAAAAACACACGTCCCTAGTCTCCCTTCTCCTTCCTCACGTTTACGGAGGATCCTTACGAGACGCCGGCTCCTATCCCACCTATTGTGATAACCATGGCGAGATATTAGATACCTATCCATTTCCTTCTTTTTCATGGACGAAGGAGGAAAAGGATCAATCGATCTGATCAGGTGAGTTTTTTCTCGGTCTTTCTCTTTCCCCGTTCTCTTCCATATCATGGGACATGGGAGGGAAAAAAGATCAATCTAATCTGGAATGAGTTGGTAGTTAGAGATGCGTACGGCCTTCATAGAGAGTTGTGACGTTGTGCATGCTAGCATGGTCGTGCTTGCTGCTGTCGCTGGTTTCGCAGCTGCGCAGTACGTCACTCGCCACGCTGATCGATCTGAGGATATTTGGACTCTTGGTTGTTCTAATGACAGCTATGAATCTATATGCAGGTAAGCGCTAGCTGCATGATGCTAGCACATGAGCACAACACTACAGGCTGAAACTCTTGCTGTAAAACGAGTCGTCGACTGGCAGCTTGTGATGTATATTAGAGATATAAGCCTTCAATAAAATTCTGAATTCTAGGAGTTGATGTGGGACAAGCTGCTGCATGCACAACATGTAGGCCAACATCAAGTCATGCATGTGCTTTGGTGTACTAAGTTTTTATACCACATCTCATCCTGAACGACAGACAAGTAAAGCTCACCATGCATCACAAATTGAAGAACACCAAATTCATTTGGCATGTCTCTGGATACCTATTCGTCGGTATGGTTAATTGATCGCACGCCATGCTAAGAAGAACCAAGATGGATGGCAAGGATGAAGGAGACTCATTAAGTTTTGCTTTAGATGAGGCCATAGGTATATATGCACACAGTCCCTATACCCACAATCTGCATCATCATGTCATGCATGCAAAGCTTGCTCCTACTAAGTGACCATGGCTGCATGTGGGCGCCGCATGCAGGTTCCTATGTGCATGGTTCTATACTATAATTAATTCCAAAATTAATGAATTAGTAAAAATGTCCTGGATGCATACCTGTAGGACATGCGATTAATTTCGTTCAATACCCAAAATTGTTCTATGAACCACTTGACCAGAAATTTATACATAGAGACATGTACAAACAGCTAACTAAACTATGATAGTTTATTTGTACCACTCTGGCTTAGTGAGAATGACTTAAAGAATGAGTAGTCACCAATATATGGAAAAACAGACCTCTCACTACTGTATATAAATATATAAGAATAAAAAATATATAGGAGTGTGTTTTCCTTATGTAATTGTTTGCTTTTTTTTAATTCTTATGAAAACTCTGGCTTCAGGATTATTCATATAGGTTTCTAAATCAATAATTATTTTTAACTACACAACCCATTTGCAGATTGATGACTAAATAGTTAAGTGAAAAATAGAAAATTCACGCATACATCTGAGGTAGACTGTAACCTAGCTACATGTGTGCGGAAATATTTGTTACTGAAATCAACATACATGTTAAAACCTGAAATGAGCCAAAGCTACTTATAAACACAACTGATGTGTCTTAGGCAGGCCATACAAATATGTACCATCATAGCAACAAAACAAAAATGTTAGGGAAGCCAAAATTGAGATGAAGTTGCATAAAGAGTAATTAGCAACTAAAGCGTATCACATTCAGATAAAGGTGTACGAAAGTATCTATATAAGTGAGAGGAGAAAATAAGAAATTTTAATTGGTTATGGACCCATATTTCTTTATAAATTCCTAATAACCATCTCTCCTAAAATTACTAATAATAGCCCGTGCAGAAGCACGGGTCGATAAACTACTTAATAAAATCTCCCAGTTCTGCACGGATCGATAAACTACTTAATAAAATCTCCCAACCCGACCCGTTCGGTCCAACTCCAGTAGTCCAACTCCAACCGCATACCATTCCGTTTGCCCGGTCCTCTCCCGCGACCGCCGTTTGACTCCGGAGCCCGCCGCGCGGCCGAACCCCCGCACCAATCCGTGCCCGGGATTGCGTGCGTGAGATCGCCTGGTCTCGTCCCGTTCCCGTCCCCCATTTTAGACGGGCGCTGACCGAGACAACCCCGGCCATCCATCCCCACACAGGCAGGCCACAGCGAGGCAGCCCGCAGCCGCCCCCGCAGCCAGGAGCCAGCACAGAGCAGAGCCGAGCGAAATCCCACCGTTCCCGCACCCAATTTTGAACCAGCGCGGACGCTCCGTGCCCCCAATCCCAACCAAATTTACGATTCCCCCCGACCGAACCGAAATCTCCGCCAGCCCTGCCCTGCCCTGTCCAGGAGGAAAGAAACGCACGCCCCCGCCGCGGCAAAGGAACCGTCGCGAGAGCCCGGGAAACTGAAGGGTGAGAGCGGAGGAGAGGCCGAGGCGAGGAGGACGAGGAGGGTTCCAGCGATGGAGCGGTGTCATCCCTCCGAGGTGTACGAGCTCTTCGTGCGCCACATGAACACCCCAAGGTAAGAGGAGGGGGGAATTTCCTCTCTTTTTCTGCGGTTCTTGTTCTTGGGTCCTTTTGGGTGGGGGAGCGGTCGGTGATCGGTCGGCGGCGCGCAGGGTGGTGGTGGACAACGGCGTGTGCGCGACGGCGTCGCTGGTGCAGGTGCACAGCGCGCGCAAGCACGGCGTCCTGCTGGAGGCAGTGGCGGCGCTGTCGGACCACGGCGTCTGCGTCCGCAAGGGCTACATCTCCTCCGACGACGGGCGGTGGTTCATGGACGTCTTCCACGTCACCGACGCCGCGGGCCGCAAGGTGGCCGACGCCGACGCCCTGCTGGCGCGCCTCGAGTCCTCACTCTCCGCCGACGCATTGCCGCCGCGCACGCCGTCCGCCGCCGCCGCGGCGGGGACGGGGGCGCACACCCTGCTCGAGCTCGTCGGCGCCGACCGCCCGGGTCTCCTCTCCGAGGTCTTCGCCGTGCTGCACGACCTCCGGTGCGACATCGTCGACGCCAGGGCGTGGACGCACGGCGGCCGCGTCGCCGCGCTCGTGTTCGTGCGCGACGAGGAGACGGGCGCGCCGATCGACGACGCGGCGCGGGTCAGGCGGGTCGAGTCCAGGCTCAGGCACGTCCTCCGCGGCGGCGCGCGCGGCGCCAGGACGGTCCTTCTCGCCGACGCCGCGGCCGTCAACATGGACCGGCGGCTCCACCAGCTGCTCAACGAGGACGGGGAGGCCGGGAGCCGCGCCGACCAGGCGGAGGCGCCCACGACGACGGCGGTCGCCGTGCAGGATTGGGGGGAGAGGGGGTACTCGGTGGTCACCGTGAGCTGCCGCGACCGGCCCAAGCTGCTCTTCGACGTCGTCTGCACCTTGACGGACTTGGATTACGTGGTGTACCACGGCACGTTCGACACGGACGGCGATCACGCGCAGCAGGTGAGGCTTCTAGCCATTTCTTTCTCGATTGATCCGCCAAGATATTTTTTTTGGGTGAAACAAGTTGGGGGCTACACATTTGGAGCTCTTGATTTTTATCCCCCGAAATCTCTTGCGCTGATTTAAGGTCCGCTACTACCAAATTCCCCATCATCTGGAGTTCTTGGGTTGTTTCCATGGGTGACAGACTGCGTTAGGCGTACGGCCTTCCTGTCGATTTTCCCCCCTCACTTCTACCCCACTTTTACCTTTTGTTTGCTTTGATTGTGATTCTTGTGTGAGATTGAAGTGAACCAGGTTAAATAATATTTTGATGGTTCCTGTTCATGAGAATTTCCTTTTACTGAATTTTTCTGGGACTTGTCAGGTCAAATAAAATGGAGGGAGTAGTAGCTTAGTCCCATTTACATTGTTACACGCTGTTCTGCCTCAATTGTATCCCTTGGACATCATAATGAACCCTTTCCTGCAAAACTAACCGAAATGCTGCTGCCAATTGAATTCACACAGTATCAATCGTACACGCCTGTTAAATTCATTTATTTTCGTTTCTGAACCTCGTTTGAGTCGGTGTGGTTTAACTGAAGCTAACCTGTTGCTTGGCTTGGGGGCAGGAGTTCTACATCAGGCGGTTGGACGGGCGGCCAATCTGCTCGGCGGCCGAGAGGCGGCGCGTGATCCAATGCTTGCAAGCGGCCATCGAGAGGCGCGCATCCGAGGTGCGTGATCGCTGAATCTCTCCCTTCCTTTCCCTCCATGCCACGCCACCGCAGCAAAAGCACACGATTCCGGGATTTCACACTCCCAAGCGCAAAGTCTCTTTCGTCGTGCCCAACTTTCCACTTCACCCGCCATGTGTTCGGCCGAAATCCCAGCCGCGCCACTCTAACGCCAGAGCGGAATCCTCTTTGTCTGTGGCAGGGCGTGAGGCTGGAGCTGCGCATCACCGACCGCCGCGGGCTGCTCGCCTACGTCACGCGCGTGTTCCGGGAGAACAGCCTCTCCGTCACGCACGCCGAGATCACCACCAGGGGCGACATGGCCATGAACGTCTTCCACGTCACCGACGTGGCCGGCCGGCCTGCGGACCCCAAGACCATCGACGACGTGATCCAGAAGATCGGCACGGAGAGCCTCCGGGTGGACGAGGAGCGGTGGCCGCGCCTATGCTCCACGGAGGGCGACGCCGGCCGCGGCGGTGCCGGGATCTTCTCGCTGGGGAGCCTCGTGAAGAAGAACCTGGTCAGCCTTGGCCTCATAAGATCCTGCTCGTGAGGACGTGATCGACGGCGACGTGTGCCCCGGCGGGATCCTTGTGTAAATATGGGATGGTGCATGGGTTAGTTTGTAAATTGAGTAGGAGTTTAATTTGCCGTTTCTAGCTTTTAGTTGCCACGTGTACATAGTAGTAAGTGGAAACGAAAGGCTTTAAAAGTTGCTGGTGGGCAACAGCTTGGGCTTTGGTGGGGCATGCCATGTATCTAAAATCTTCCTTTTTACATGAAAATAGACAGATGGATGGAATATAATATATCCATGTACATATTATAGTACCTCCTGATGGTAACTAAATGTTTGACTTGCATTTCACCATGCGTATACATCCAGTGTCAATTTTTCAGATCTCTGTCATTAGCCCTTGTGGTATGCTATAGTATATGCGAAATGAGTATGTTTCGCTTCCAAGGCCAGCAACCGAATAATTTTATGGCCGGTGCTATTTCTGTTCTCAGATCTTTTAAGTACTGTTATATCTATGACTACATGTATTATTATCTAGGGAAAACATAAATTAAGCAGAGCTGGTCATTAGAAAATCATGAACAAACCCCGTTAGACAGCACCCTGAATCTTTGTTTTGCCGTTACGTGATGATGGAAAGGAGAGCATACGGGTTAGTGTCCTGGTTTGGAAGGAAATTACCCTCAACAAGAAACCCGTCCTAGTGAATCTGAGTACTATTTCGCAACACCAAAAAGGGATTCACTTAATTTTCAAGGTGCCGCCATATGGCGAAACAAGAGTAATCGGAACAATACTAAACCTTTAACATTCACATCGAAAGGTCAAAACATTGGAGGTCACGCAACATGATAATCAACCTAATACGACGGTTGAATTTGACAGGTTTCATTTGAACTTTCAGCAAGCAAACCGCCCTCGTCAAAAGCTCTGCATAAGAACCACAGTTGGTCTACAAAACCATCAACTCGGGTACAGTTTTCCTTCCGGGTACTATTTTCAACATAGGGTGTGTTTGGTTGCATGTATCACATGATGCATGCATGGATGATCCTGGATGGGGTGGTTCAACCAATTTGCTTGTACCATATGGTTCACTCTAATTAGTAAAATAATGTATTAAGTGGGATGGCCTCATCCTGGATGAGTTGATCCAATTCACCCAACCAAACAAAAGGATCATTATTATTTTGAATCATTTCATACATGAATCAAATAATACAACCAACCAAACACACCCATAGTTACCGACATCGCTTCGCTGTCAACCTTCAAACAAAAACCATTTGACTTTCAACAAACTTGCATTGAAAATTTGGTTCGAGCAGACCCTGAGTTGCCCCCCTGCAGTGACATATGCGCTCACGGCTCACGGCTCTTCTTGTCCCCTCAATAAGAAACCAGGAAAAAGATCGCCCACGCATGCAGCAGCACGTAGCACGCTGGCCGGCGCATCGCTCTCGCGGGAATTTTCGCCGCCGGCCTCTCCGTTCTCGAAGGCGCCACCGAGACCTGCCCGCCCGGGAACACGGTGACGCAGGCCGGGTGTGGTTTCCTCGTGACGATCGAGTGATCGGCGCCGACGCGGAAACGAGAAGAGAAGCCCCGCCCCCAACCACCGCCGACCTACCGCCCAACTGCCGCGGCTCGGACCAAAAAAAACCCCGGTACGAGACGGGCGGCGCGGAGATCGCCGTTGCTTTCGCGGGCAGCTGCGGTAGATCAGCTGGGGGAAAATGACCCCACAACCTTTTCTTAATTCCTCGAACGACTCACCAGTCAGTCACCAGGGAGTCCTCTCTCCTTCCCAGCGCGAGAGGGAGGAGAGATCAGAGGCAGGGGGAGTAATGCTGCATCGGCGTTGGGTTGGGCTGAGCCGTTGCGTTCGTTGCCGGTTTGGATCCGCGAAAACGACGGGTGGTTGCGGGTGGAGTCCACCCACGGGGGATCGGATCGGAGCGAAACGTGCGGGAAACCATCTTGTGTGAAATGAATATGGGTTTGGTTCGGTGTGCTTGTGCCGGGCGGCTACGACCGCCATCATAATGGACCTTGGCAACCACTAGCCGGCGCACCCAGCGGTACTGAAGTGGAGATCTGCAGCCTCTGCCTGTTTTCATGAGCTGGGTTTTGCTGTGAACAGGTTTTCAGACCTGTGCTAGTCCTCCTAACCCAAAAGAGTTCGTGCTATTCTCCCTTACCTGACGCTAAGAAACATGATGAAAACAAGCTGTTTTATTTGTTTGAAACGTCGAGTATACCTTTCTTTGAGCGAAACATACTGATTTATATCAAGTTTCATCAAACCGCAAAAACAGAAGTGGCTTCCCCAGATTTTTCTGGACTCCTTGTTTGGAGATCTACTACAGTGAAGTAGTTTGGAGCTTGGACCATGAACAGTTAACAACGTGGTTAGCAATTCCCGGATCAGGTCCCCTTCGTTCTTTGTCGCCAGTCTGCCCCAGAAGTCCAGAGCCCTACTGGTCCAGCCTGTCTGTTTCTATAGCTGCAAGAGTTTGGTATCGACTATGTTGCGTGCGTACGAAACCTACCTTCTCACCGATCAAAACGGCCTCGTTTTGTAAGGACAACGATCTTGGTGGCTTCGAGTTCGAGCTCGACAAGAAAGCTAAAGCTGGCAGCTCCTTGTCTGGCTCTCGAGAGGGCAGAATCACCATGCCAGGGACTTCCGGCGCCTTAAAACAGAAAACTTCATGGCATACGAGCAGACCAAAGCACCGGATCCGCAGCTGCTCGGCTCAGGCGTCCGTGTCGGCGTAGCTGTAGATCTACGACGTAGACGCTATTCAAGTTCCATATTTCAATGATGCAACTTTAAGAGCCACACCAAGTGACGAACGATCACTTCACCAAGATTACAGCACTTGTGCTGCAGATTCCAAGCACGCGTTGCGATTTGTAAAAGAATGTTTCTATCATCCCCACCCTAAACAGAGCAGGATGAGAATATATACACTGAGGTTACTGACCTGTACAAAAGAATCTGTGGCTGTTTTGCCGGTTTATGAGCGAGGCGTGCCCTTTTTTTTTAGTTCTGTTGTAATTCACACAACTAATTGCAAGCGAGCATAATCATTAACTAATCCTGTGAGTTAGGCAATCTTACACAGGGTCACTGCTTCTAGGTATTATTCTTACATGGAGGCCACCTGGCATGGGATCCTGATGATCGGCAACCAGGTGTCTATGATCTTCATCTTTATGATGGGCATCAGCAAAGTGCAGGCTCAGGCCTTCCTCGATGTCAGAGTCGTCCATGTACCTTGTCTTGGACAAGGCTTGGGGGCTCCTCCAGCCGCTGCTGCTTCTGCTATTGCTCTGCTCCAGATCCTCTGTGCTTCCCTCTGATATACCACCGCTGTGCCTACTGGAACGAGGGTCTGTCATGTATCGATTTCCAAATTCTGGAGGCTCAAGGAAACTGCCTTGTGGATCACCAGAATATGCAGGGACATGAGCACACCAAGGGCTATTAGAGTTCTCTTCTATATCATGGTGCTTCACTGGAGTGTTCTGGAACAGAGCACTTGAGGTTGATGCCCCTAAGTGACTCTGAACTCTTTCATACAACTCGTAGTCCCAGTTTCCGACTTCTTCAATTTCAGAAGTTTCCCTAGCTGGTGGACTTGTGCTCACACCAGTCTCAGGGAATGCTTGCTCAAATTGGGGAGTCTCAACTGTATCTGAGTGTGGTGGATGACACATGTAATACCAGTCCAGGATATATGGGTGAGTTCTTTGGTCTGTGTCAAGCAATCCCAAGGGGCCAATGTTATAAACGGGAGGCAGGGTGGCACTTTGGTGTTGTTGGAAGGTATCATCCATTTGACCTCTAGTGCCTGCCACAAAGCCTGAAGCCTCCATTGCTTGATATTGTGCAAGAGCTTGCTGACGTAATTGCCTTTCCTTGAATTTTTGGAGATTGGATAAGAATTGCTTACCATCAGCATCTGGCTCCCATGATGGATAGACACTCTGAAAACTGAATGCAACCATGTATTACAGTTAGAAATTCATATGCTGCTCCAGGTTTTGCAGTGCCTACACAAAATCTGGTTTGAACAGCTGAGCACAGGTAAACTATTCCGATTTCGACCCCCCAAACAATGTCATCCTCCAAAGAATAGGGAAAAAATATAAATGTGCACTTGTGCAGTTCAGGCCTGTTTGGCAGCAGCCAAACCCATGACATGATTGAAGTGTGCAGACGCAGAATGGAGTAGATAAAATGGTGCTTGATATATCTTTTAATCAGTGCTTATATTCCATCTATAGAACACGAAGCAGGCTACAGAATGGTGCTTCTTTCTTGGAATATCATCTGATCGATGCTAAAAATCTGTCAGTGCCTACTACATCATTAGCGTCAACAAGTCATATACTTAGGATTAAGGCGCTCTATTATATACTACTGGCTCCAATTAAAGTTGAAAATACCGGATCTTTTATTTTCCTAGTGGCTCCAATTAAGGACTTTTTCGAAAAGGTGGAACGTAATAGGAATTTTCAGGATTCGAAGAGGTGGAACGTAATAGGAATTTTCAGAATTCAGTTCACATTTCAACTAAAACAAGGATTTACTTCATAAAGCCCCTTTTCCAATATGTTGACCGGTGCATTTTAGATGGTATGCATTTTACAGGGACAAACAATCTAAGCAACCAAGACACTAGTTCATGTGGTTAGTCATAATTTTGCAAGCATCACATTCAACTACACTACAGCAAAAGACAAGAACTTCAGAGCAAGCATTGAAGTACTCCAAGCCATCTAATCAACCCTTAACAGAACATATGATGCATTTGGGTAAACAACACTACATGCCTAGTAAAAAAACATAAACAATGCTTAAATATGCATTTACCTTAAGAATGATTTCTCCATTTTCCCTTGGGAGCTCCTGAGGCTTTTAGGAGCATTGAATGGTGACCCATAATTTCTATTTCCATGTCTTTTGAAGTCGAACAAGCTTAGGCTATTGAAATATATAGAAAGAACAATGTTAAGTATTGCAAAGGCCCAAGAAAAAACAAGGGCTAAGAAACTAACAAAAGAAATGGCAGCAGAGAACCTGCATACATCTCCCACTCCGTCTACATAAACTGTGAAGTCTGAGATGAAGCGCAGAATGTCATCAACTCTCTGGGGATAATAAGTATTCACAACTGTCAATAAGCTTGGTTTACATGAAAATCATTGTTGAGTTAGTTCAGAACATTACCTTGGGTACCTCGAAAATGAACAAGTAAGGCGTGATGAAAATGGAGGCCATCTCCTCAAGTAGCATAATTATAGTATACTGCATGCACAAATTGTTGAGTCAATTCTTAGTGCCATATAATTGAACTAAACCACATAGCCGATATGCTTATACCCATCATTTAAGACATAAGCCGCATAAGTAGAACCAACCAAGATCTTAATGCAAGATACAGATTTCTAACTATGAAGCAAAGCATTTTACCTGCATCCTATGAATCTACATAGCTATCTAAAATAGTTTCTAGCACAGATCCAAACTGACTTTTCCCCCACTAGAAGTAGTACTCCAGTAATAAAAATATAGAAAGTACCCCCTCAATTAGTTTTTATATGGCATATTTTGATTTGGGAAAATCTTCATAAGCATAATTTGATCACTAAATATCGAATAGTATAGCGATTATTACCAAATCAATATACCATTAAAAATATTTTGAATTACAAATCTAGAGTCATGTACACTGAACTTGCATATAATTAGATTAATCATTGGTCAAAAGTTAGGAAGTGTAACCAATCAAAATACACCTTATAAAATTGAACGGAGGTAATAGAAAAATAAGTTGAGAATAACCTCTTCTAGTACTGCAGTGGCATGTGGAATTTAAGGGTCGATGGATACAAACAAATGGATGGATTGGAACATTCACATTTTAAAGTCAGATGGTATGGCATGCAGAATAATTTTTAATACCTTGGCCTGTGGTTAAATATGGCGCATGAACAATTCTAAGCCAGCTACGGGAAATGAAATACTAGAGCTGAATTAGTTACCTGAAATAATGTTTCATATTCTCTTCGCACAAGTTCGCTGCTCTCTTTACCACGCCACCGCTTTGGCATGTGATGCGTTTGGTGAACAGCGAGGCACATGGCCCCTTCTGGGTCAATTACTTGAAGCTCATCAGCCACTACTTTTCGACTTATAGCTGCTATTGTTCCAAAAACAATAGTATACCAGAGCAGATTTCTTCCAAAAATCTGCAAAAATAATAGATTTTATAAGATGAATAAGATTACTACCCAAATACAAAGGAAAATGGAAGAACCAGTGCAAGTCACATCAAGCTGCAGATACCACACCCTACAAGTGACGTCAAGTTGCAAATACGCCCCTACAAGTAAATAGTTGCATTTAACGCCATATGTGTTCCGTGCATGTTGGCAGCATAGGAAGGTGGGGATGAGGAAGGTTATAACTGTGCACTCAAATCCACTAGATCAAAATGTGCTACCTAATATTAAGTGAGACCCTCCCAAACCCTTTGCATTTTATTATACTTCTGTAGGTGATAAACACAGCTATTTTACTTGCAGGGAGGTATTTGCACTTGAAGTGACTTACAGCGGGGTATTTACAACTTAGCCAAAGGAACAATTCAAAACATAGGCTTAGCAGCTTACATGTCCCTCGAGAATAGATTCACCCACAAATCCAATGATTATTAGAGCACCAGCCAAGCCACCAGAAACAAAAGATACAAATTTTGCCATGATGGAAACCAGTGGGGTTGGAAATTGCTTCAAGTAATTTAAAGAATGCACAGCACTGTTGTTCATTCTGTGTCGGAAGAAATGATCGACCTGCAATGTTTGTAGTCACTTGAGTTTTAGATCACGAAAACAATACAGATACTATGAGATTGAACGACAGGAATTAAGAAAGGGGAGCTGGAGAGATCAATTTAGATCATTTGTTGCAGCTACAATTACAAAAAAAAAAGAGTTCTGAGGAGAAGCTACCTCGTTATATTCCCTGAAGATCCACCTCGATAAGTTTGACCATCGTCTAGATGATGCTGCACTGGGGTGATTATAAATTTCTTCAGCGTGTCTTAGAATGACATACACCAATGGAAATATCATGAGGCAGGGTGACAGAATAAGCATTGCGATGCCAACAAATATAAGTCGTTTTTTCAACACATCCGGGCTTGTCAAAAACTCTTTCCGTACGCAAAATTTACTGAAAAAGGAGAATGGATGTTCAGTAAAAACATTACAATGAGAAGGGACCAAACCCTAGAGAAATAGAACAATTTAGTAAGCTACATGATTTGAACCGTCCCAAAACAATATATGAATGCTCAGTAGAAAGCTACATGGATGGTATGCAGTATGCACATTGGAGACTGGGGAAGTCTAGGTGCTAACATGTAAACCCCGGGCTGAGCTTAAAGGGGGGGTATTCAGACTTATGTGAGGATAAGCATTGCTCTCACCCTTTAAGCTAGGTGCTAATATGTAAACCCTGGGCTAAGCTTAAAAGGGGATGTAAGGCAGATTCAGAGTTATGAGGAAGTGGTATCCCTCGATGATTTCTTTATGGCTTGACTATTTAACCTAATGAAGAATATAATGAAACTTATCTGCTAACCTAGAAAATGTAATAGTACAGATTGTGTTAAAATTTAGCAATGCACACTGGAGTAGTATTTCTTATGTCGCTAGTTCTGTTTTATACAATGCCTCCATTATTAACTAAAAAAGGCAAAATAATAAGGATTGCATAAACAGTTAGCTGATTTATGTCAGCTTTCTAATGCAGCTATGTGCTGAAGCAGCATCTTAACAGCCTATCATGCTTACTGCTAAATCCCTAGTTGCTGCCCCCTTTCCCTTCCATAAAGGGCCTAATTGCTCTGTGTTGAGCTTATATCCAAAGAAAGAGCAGCATGTAAAAACAAACACATAGATTGAGCATGTAGAGTAGAGGCTTAAGTATTTTAGCCAATTATAGTTAAAAAAAAGATCCAATGGTAGTAAGTAGTTACAGATGAGAACTACGGAATTCCTTACCTATCAAACATACTTTGGAAGATGCACCAATTTAAGGTCCATTCAAGGGCTTTTGGAAGTATTAAATGGTTTCTCCTGCCATGCTTATGTGATCTGACAGTTGGGCCAGCACCAGGCACCCAAGAACGAATTGGAAATGAAAGAATGCCTTTATTGACCATCCCAATCAAATAATTTTCTTTTCTCATGATTCTCATGATAATATCATGCTCTGAGAGATCCCTCACGACACAAAGTTTCTGAGATTTCTGGAGCAGGACAACCTTCTCGATTATTCTGGGCCATGATATGGTCTGGATCTCAAGATCATCGACCTTAAGGCTGCATGAAGGTAAACAAAGTATGGATAGAGTCATTGCTCTGAGCTAAAAGCAGACAAGAAACTTAAGCGTGAAATACACTGAAAAGTTACCTATCATAGTAGAATTGACGAACATTGAGTGTACTTCTTAACTGTACAAAGAACTTGAGGAAGTTGGTAAGTCCATAGCTTGTTAATATGACCATAGAACCAACAGTTATCATTTTGGGCAATGTGAAGGGAACTAATGGGTCATGCTTAATGACATTCATCAGGTCACATGGTTTCTTCCCAGATTCAAGTGCCTCCACACCGCATTTCAAATGAATAAGGGTATCCCAATCAACAAATAAGAAGAAGAACCCAATACAGCATACCATGAAAAGTACATTAAGGATCTCTATTATCCATTTTGTAATAATACACCTGAGCCCTTTTGCGCAGAAATATTCGTAAAGCCTTTCAAAGAAAATATCCAAGTCAGGAATCGGTTCATCCTTGAAGCCTTCACCATGGAGAAGTCCGGACGGGCTCTCACTTCCAGAACCAGGCAAACGTCGGTAGTCCAACAACTCTATTTCAGGTGGAATATCAACAAGCAGCTGAGCTGATAATGGAGATTGACTTCTCCATGGCCAGTTAAATCTTGTTTGTGCATTTGTGTCCTTCGAAAGGAAGGACATCATTCATGAAAACAGAAGGCAGGGGCAGTTGATAACTCCCTTGCCATACCAGATGTATGCACCTACACACAAAAACAAATTATCCACATTTTGCATACCACCATTTCCCATGAAGTAGAAGTACAATAAATTCAGTATACCTTCAGAATACGACAAAATCACTAAACTCAACAACCATGCAAAATGTAAAAAGCGTTACTACTTGGATCAGAAGACAGCCAAAGCAAAGTCCTGAACGAGCATATGCAACTACATTTGGAAAGCATTAAAACCAAATTGAAAATTCTAGTAGTAGCCATCATTTAGGAGAAGATGTGATTTTCCTAATTAAGCACTAAATATCTACCAGTTTATCCTCTGTAATTGCAAGCAGCAATAGTTGCAGACCAAGCTAAACAATCCCCGAGTTCCTTTGTATTGATATATTGATCAATTAAATCCCCACTGACACAAAATAGCCCAAACGTAATTGCACATCAACTATGTCCCTTCACACCCTCACGTCATAATTCATATCCACGAAAAGCAATTTGGTGTACCACTGCCGCACCACAAGGTTCAGCAGCTAACCAGCAGGTCGCGAGCTAACTTCCACAAAGTAATTGCAAAACACCTATCTCCCCTGACACGCCCATGTCATATCCACGGAAAGCAATTCGGTGTCCCGCACCACAAAGTCCGGCAGCTAGCCAACAGGTCGCGAGCTAACTTCCAGCGAAGTCTCTACTCTCTAATCCAACCCACCAGCGTCCAAACCACCACGCAGCACAAGACCGATTCAACCACCAGAGTTCTCCGCCAATCATCGCCAAACTCGGGGACCAAATTGAACTAGTTCCGCAATCTATCCACCCAATCGCCACAAAAATAAAATCCACGCGAAGAGGGAGAGAGAAGCTGCACCGACCTGGGGAGCGCCGGCGATCGGCGGGCGCGAGCGCGATGGTCGGCGGGTTGGGGGGGAGGCGCGCGGGGGCTGGAGGCTTCGCGTGAGGAGGTGACTAGCGCGGTGGACTACGGCGCCGGCGCTTGGGGGGGCGTTTGGGGTGGGGAAATCGCACGAGGTGGGGAGGGAGACGAGGAGAGAGACGGCAGGGAAGGCAAAGCAGGGGCGGAGGAGAGAGGGCGTGCGTTTCAGGAGACGTGACGGGATCGGGAAGGGGAATCGTAGGGGAGGGGGATCGTTTTGTTCCTTCCGTTTATCCGCGGGTTTCGTTCGTGTTGCGTTAATCGCCAAGAAATCGGGAATCGCAATGGCTTGCGCAACGGGCCCCGCCGGATTATTAGTTTATTTCTTCACTGTTAACGAAATGTTAATCACTGTCCTTTGCGGCCACAGGGCGTTTATCTTGTTTTAGAAAGAGAAGCTGCGAGGAGGAGGTACGGATTGCACGTCAACACCTCGCGAGAAAAAAGAATGGTACACGTCAACGTTCACCTTTTTTTACGAAAGAGATTTGATGGACAGCGTGTGGTCGTGCAACAGGTGAACAGGCTAACGATGCGTCGACGGTTTTGTAATTCCAAGTAGCGTGGTGGGTTAACACACACTGCTGCTCATATTGCGAATATTAACCGAGTACGAGCTACCATACGGCATGGTGAGTTAGCTGGTTAATTACTGTGTTATAATACGCGTGCGCGCGTGCCTGCCAATACGGCTAGACGTGTCCTTGCGCGCTGCTTCCGGGCCAGCCACGCATCCACTCCACCCCCGAAAAGGCCAAACGCATGCACCTGTCTGCTCGTGTCGCCGCCAGCGGGTGGCAGGAACCGCTTCCTCCGCCGCCCTCGCCCCCCTGCCCACCACCACCAGAGAGAGAGGCCCAGCCAGAGCGAGCGGATCGAGAAGCACAGAGCAGTGAGTGAGTTGCTGGGCTCTAGAGCCCAACTAATGCAGCACTCCTATGGGCCGATTTATTGGGGCCGTCTGAAACGAAACATATCGGCCTGTTTATGCCTCAAACAAATATGTCTGAATGCATCTTGCATCAAGCACAGTGCCGTCTCATCATCACACGGATCACACTCTTCTTTAAAAAAAGAAAGAAAAGGAAAAACTGCCAGCTTATATGTTTTTCGGTTTGAGCAAGAAGCCCTAGCCACAGGGCGGCAGACTCGAGAACATGTACAACAACAGTTATATGCTGGTTCCGTCCGTGTCAGTAAGAGACGCCACGGAACGTCGCCACTGAATGAATCGCTGATGGATAGCAATTGGTCCATCTCATTATTAAGCACACAGCACACACCACAGTCCAATGTTTGCGAATCAACAGCACGCCTCAGCTAAGCGTGCGTTCAGGATCGGAGTACTCGTCGTACTGCTGCTGCAACGGCGCCGCTTTGCTCCTGACGGCTTTCTTCAGTTCGTCACAGAACGCGGGGCACTCCTTGCTGATTGCTGCCTCACTTCTCTGTCAAAGCAGTACATATAACAGGACGTTACCCTGGAGTGAAAAATGGTTAATTTAAATGGAGCATGAAGGAAGAACAAAACGGGTCAATTTGTCGAGGAGAGTATACGGTGAAAACCGCTTAATAGCAGGTCGAAATATGACAACCTCAACATTTGTACAGGCTCTGCCGAAATCTTAACGAAAAGACATACTATATATAACAAGATTTCTTGTTGAGATATAAAATTCACAGAAAAAGGAGAGAGAGAAAAGAGAAAATTGTCAAATATTGTATGATTATGTATCTCACAAGCAAACTCGTATAATGTAATCTCTCCTACATGTGAGAATTTTGTGGGAATAGTTTTGTGTTTTCATTTGGTAGGTATTTTCCACTACATATTTTTGCGGTTTGTTTCTGTTCTAGCATTATGCAAGTTCTAAGTTAATGAAGGGCCGACTGTATGATTTATAGAAAAAATACGTGCAGTTTGATCTGTTAGAACAAAAAAGAAATACCAGAGAAATTGCTACCTTTTAAGGGCAATTGCTACCAACGGTATGCTTGTAAAAGAACATATACAAATGGGTTAATGAATCATGGAGATTGAACGCCTGCCCCTCTTCAAGTTTGTCTTCTATGTATATCAATACGTTATCGTCGTTATTAATAACTTATCTTCCCATTTGTTGCATATATAGACATGTAAACTCATATGGCTTCTTATTCATATATCACTACAAGATCCTCGATTTTTCCCTACAGTTTTTTACAAGTAGACTATAGTTTGTGTGCTGTTTAGTATTTTAACTTAGGGTCGCCTACAGCTTTTTTAATACAAAGTAGCATATTTCCCAATAATTTTATTAAACTGCCAACAAAATAATTCCGTGCAAACTCACTATCACAATTATAGTAGTTAGTTAACCAAATATCTTACAAATCGTTTCCCACTTGAAAGGAAACTGTTGGGAAATGTTGTTATTCTTGCAGTGCGTTGGCAACTTCGGAAATGTGACCCATGCCTCTTTTGACCTTAATGACACTCCGCCTCTAGTCTTAGAGCACCTCTAGCGAATACTCTAAATTTCACTCTCCATATCTTCATTTGGCCATTCACTCCAAAAGATTCATCCTCCATATTTAGCACTCCAACAGAGACTAGCTAAATATCACTCTCCAAATCCTATTAATCTATATTTTATTTGATGGGAACCGCATGTTAGCCTCTCACCTCCCTTCCTATATCTGTCATCAACCCGCAAGCTACTGGATGGCGATGGCCAAAGGACTGGCCAGAATGATAGCCATCCGGATGGCCAAGCTGCTGGAGCCTCATTTTTGTGCAAAATGGTCAAATTTGGTGATGGCCATCCGGATGGTCTTATCTATGTGACCTTACTAGACAATGCTTCAATGGATGCATATGGCAGGCCCACGAAAACTGATAGTAGTATACTACATCTTAGTTTCACCATTGCGTAGCCTAAAAAGGAAATGGAGATTGGGTGCAACTTTAATCACATGTAAGGCCGCATCCCACACCAGCAAAATCTTAGGTTGAGGAGAGAGGAAAACGAGGCTTTCATCGTGGTGGGGCATAGGGATGTTTAATTTCTTCAGTAAGTGACCATGTGGAGATGACTAGAGAGACCACTTTGGCTGTATTGAGAAAACTTAAGAGATAACCTTTTTTTTATCAGGTTTACCATCACATAGTACAGACATGTGCAATTGAATGCATCCACATGTTACAGTAAATTCTCAAGTCAATTGTATTGTGAGAGTAAATTTCACAAAGTTACACCACATTATTCAAACTATCACAAATCCATTTTTAAGAAATAATTTCCTACAAAGTTTCCATCTTTCATTATATTTTATAAATATAGATAGTTAAGCACTATTGTCATTTCGAAGTGCCTAACAAGATACGCCTACATGACGAGCTCACAAGCATATCATGTTTCTATTTCTTCTCTGGATGTAAGAGTAGGAAGTCAATGCGATTACATGGTGAAATCATGCTTACATGTTATTAGCTCTTATAAAATGTGGGAGCTACCTCCGTGTTAGCAAATGAAAATGGTCTGATGTATGCTTGTGTTCGATTAATAAGGTGAGCCATCTAATGTGGTGGGAATGCTTAAACATATCTATGCTTTGTGAAGTTTTATAGAACGAGGAGTTTCATTTGTTTCTCTAAAATTTTTATTTAAAGGTGTAGTTTTGTTATATCACTCATGTAGTCATATCAAACTCCATGCCAGATAAGGAAAATTTTCTAAGCAGGTCCTAGATTGTGGTTGACTTGAGAATTATTGTAGCAATAAATGAACTACATTATTATCTAGTCACAAGGTTATGCTTGATACTGATTTAAATCAAAACAAACATGATTTATGGAAATTAAATTTGCCTTTAAATATTAAAGTCTCCCTCTAGTACATTCGTAGGGGTTTCGTTCTCACTAAAGTTAACTTGGTTAAACTAAGGTGAGAGGTAGTAAGACATTTTGTTTTTAATGCTGATGGCACAGTTCAGCATCTTTTGTTTTACCATCACCATGCTAAGTTTCTCTGGAGAATTGTTTATATATTGTTTGGTTGATGTGCTTCAAATAATGTTAAGCATGTTAGGTGCTCGAGCAATATGGCTTACACATAATGATATTATGTTTAATAGATAAAGGTACATTCATATATGCAGTTACGGTTTAGGGCTACACAAATTGACAAAGTTTTGGGATATTTCAAAAATGGAGGATCGAGACCATGTTCATTTTGTATGCTGCACATTAGACCATACAACTATGGACATTCTCCACAATCATGGATGGAGGTCTACTGATAGATTATGCTACAAATGTATTTCAAGATTTTGTTCCTTATGACCTATTTTACGCTATCCTCTGCTATTTGTGCATCTATTGTAGAGGCTAAGGCACGTTAATGCAATTAAAGAAATGATCAAAAAACCTAGGATTAGTATTGGGCATCATAGTATATGTTCTTCTTTGAAGTTATGCATAATACATAGTTATCTCAATCATTGTACAAGTGACTTGGAAGTTATTAACCATATTAGCTACTACATGATCCCAAATATAAGTCCATATGGGATTTTGTCAAACATTGTAAATTTTGCCTATCACTTTATTAAAAAATATAAATTGACAATCTAAGATTGATGTTTATAAAATAATTTTAATATAAAATACTTTCATAACATATAATTATTTTAATTTATAATGATACTGAAGTGCATCTAGGTCCCTATTGGGTTTTAGTGAGTTAAATGACACCACGATTGAACTTGATAAGCTCATGAACAGGTATATATATGTTCGACGGATATCAATTCAAGCAACTTCATTTCAAGTATCAGTAAATAGGCTCATGTGATAAGAAAACAAGCACGGTCAATGACAATGTATATTTGGCAAAGAAAAACAAGCAATATTGGATAAATTAAAATGAGACTTGGGAATATGTCTATCTAGTGGCCTCATGTTAAAAGATTGCTTGAAAAGGAAAAAAATAACAAAAGGATTGATCATTGTGAGTAGATAGCAAAATGTTGATCAATTGAAATAGAAGAATTTGAGAATGCAAGTGTTATTGGAAGAAATTATTTGAGGAATGCCACATTGGCTATGAAGACCTCAAATTATATGAATGCTTGGAGAAGGTGTTAAATATAACGGAATGACTTTCAAAAGTGGAGAATTACGATGCAAGTTAGTATGAGACTCAATGTGGCTTTTGGTTGAGAGGTGTTGATTAAAGATTTTGTTTCAAGGAACTAAGCAAGATGAAGGGAAAGCGAGGCTTGGCGCCAAAGAATCTAGCTAGGGTGAAGAAACGAAAAAGGAGGTCAACAACAAAGGGTCAAAAGTCATGGGGAATCTCATATTAGAAGCATCAAATCATTGATGTATTTAAAAGGAAGAGGGTGACTTGTCATCTAGAAATGGATTTCACTTATGTAAGTTGAATGTTGGTCCAAGTCACTTGCTCAAGGTTAAAGTGTTCGAAACAAGATATAAAGTTGTATGCAGTTCTCATAATGATATATGATCAAGTATGGCATGAATCAAAGTGATGAAACTCAAGTGGATGAAATTGTATTTATTTTTTATCTTGAGTGTAGCTATGCCATACTATCAAGAGGGATGCATCACATGGTCATTTGACAAAGCCTCAATGCTCAAGTATGCTATACGAGTTGATGAGAGAAACACTAGGCTTCAGGAACACTTAGAATTGTTTTAGGCCGGGCAAAATCTAAGGTCCCATTTTGGGTGCCACGTGCCTCTAACAGCTAACTAGTTTGAAAAACCAGCGATTTCGGTCTTGGGAAATTGGAGGTTTTGGTTTCTAATGGCTAGTTTTGTGTGGGGTACGGTTGAGTATTTATGCTCCACCTCAACTCCTATAGTTGATTGCTGTTACTGAGGTTGCTGGTGTGCTTCCTTCCTCTTCTAAGCTAAGCTAAAGCCAAGATATAGCTCTCCACAACCCATTTTTGTGAGGTTGTTTGATCACAGTAAGATCTAGTGAGTTTTTTTTTTAGTGTGAGATCTAGTGAGTTGGGTAGTAGAGAGGATCCAATTTTTTAGCATTAGAGAGCTCTCAAACCTTTGAGCACTGTTTTGCCTTGTCAGGTCCCAAGTGAAGCATTTGTTACTCTTTAAGGTTTTGCCTCCTAGGTAGCTAGCGGTGTCGCCCGAGGCCTCCCATGGTTGTGGCGAGCCCCGGGAAAGTTTGTGCATGCTTTGTTTCACCTCCGCAAGGGAAGAAACTAGTGGAGTGGGGAAGCGGTTGAAAAAGACTCGATTCATTGGAAGGGAGTTGAAAAAGACTCGTATCCTAAAGAGTTTCTTAGCGGAGATGTAGGATTCGCCTTGGTGAATCTGAACTTCGATGAAATAAATCCTTATGTCTCCTCGTTGGTTTCCTTGCACTAACACATTTATTATTGTATTTGTGAACTTGGTTGATCTACTTAGTTATTGGTGTTTGTGAGTGCAGAGACTTCATTAACTTGTTGATCAACACCTCCAAGCTCACTCTTTAAGTTTGGTTTGATCTTGAGCTCATTTGTGCTATATTGATTTGGGGGGCACTGGCAGAGGTTCTTTTAATGGGCTTATATACGGATCAATGGAAGTAAGTTATTTTCCAACCGTAGGATTATAAAGTTATATCAGGTTATTTAATATGTGTCATTAAATTTGAAATTTAGTCTTCCAACTCATGAAAAGTGAAAATGCTGAGATCCTAAATCTATGACCTTTTTAGAATTTGGAGTAAATTATATATTTATTGAGAAATAATATATTTTTTTGTGACTTGTATTTGGAAAAACTAATTTATTGATGCATAACCATGAATATGTACCACAAGTTCAACCGCCAGTACATCTTGCTTATATGTACCAAGCAGTTTTACCACTATGCTATTCTATGATTTGATTTCTAACTAATACATGTATATATACATAAAGTTGTGGGGGTTGAGGTGTGTGTGTTCATACGAGAGAGAGAGGCTGGAACACTATTTCATGAAATTGTATTAGGCTCAATTCATCTAAATCTATGTTTGGAACTCTCCTCAAACATCATATTGGAATGTGCTTCATGCATATATTTTTTTGGCTTAATTTGAGTTTTTTTTTCATGCTTGCAATGTTTTTCCTATGTGCCCGATGATTCTTTCATCATGTTAATATGGATACCATAACATTATCCAAAGATCTTCGTGTGACTGGTTTGGAGCATGTCTTATAGAAGACCAGAATGTAGCTATGTAGTTATTTCGGGCTAATTAACATCACCATGAGTTGACTGTGTAACTCTAGTAATGTGAGAATACACAACACACCATTAAACAAACAGCACATTTCACAACCTGCCACGGAATATGTAAGGCGGCTACATGGAGCCTGAAACCAAAAAGCGGCAGAAAGACGATTAGTGTTATATTATGAACATCTGTAGCTATTGGACCATATTATGAATTGTTTCTTTGGTAAATAGTATTACTGTTGCACTCCGGCAAAAATAAACGCTCTCCCAACTAATTATGCTCGTATTTTAAGCTGTACAATTGAGTAAAGGGATAATTAAGTAATAATAAGAATGTGAATGCGTATTTACATATTTGAATCATGCAAATGTTTTTCTTTGGTTTTCTTACCTTTTAAAGATGAAATAATTGATTTTTTCTTAGTTGTATGGCATGATCTTAATTTAATTAATTGTATGGCATGGACAAATGTTGTGTTGACTATAAGATTACAATCTTTCCTCAAAAGAATATTTTGGCCAACAGTTTCTAGTCTTATATTAATTATATACCATAATCGTCGGTAACATGTTTCTTAGAAATGGTGTTGTTGGTAAATTATCGAAACTCTTGGAAATACAAAAAAAAGATTAAAATAACTTCCGTGCATTCCATCTTTAGTACTGAACTTAAAATATGACTGATTTAAAATTATACATGATCGAATAAACATCAATCTAGCTAGGACGGTACCATCTGGGGAAGTAGTCATGTACCTGAAGATGGAGGCTATAAAATGTTCTGTTCTCAGTGGGGGAGAAAGTGGATGAACTGATCAGGCGAAGGCCCTCGTTTTCCAGTACTTCTATAAACACGGAGAAAGGAAGAGTTGCTTCTGCCGAGTTACTCAAAAAGCTGATCTGAACCATGATTTCCATCTCGTTGAGGCAATTAACAGAAACAATGGGAGCTATGCTCCCGCTCGGGTTCAGCGCTCCTTGTTTGCAGTTGGCATTCATCAGCTTCTTCTTCCTCACCTCTAGATTCTCAACCTGCTTCTGCAGCTCGGGAATGTACTTGAGGACTCGAGCCACCGTGATGGCAATGCTGGGCTTCTTCTGCATGACGATCGAGAAGCAAAATACACTTGTCAGAATGATTACACAGAAGCTTCTTGTGAATCTGTGACTGCCCTTGCGTGTGTGCACATATGTATATGAAGACGTGTGTTGGTTTACTGCGTGATCGGCGTCAGGGAGGAGGGAGTGGAGCGAGGAGTAGAGCTCGTTGAGATGCTTCCGGCGGTCGCGCTCGTACGCGTTGTGGTTGCGCTTCCTCTGGGAGCTGGAGCCGCCCGAGGAGGTCTCGTTCGCGGCCGGCTTGGAGAGCTCGTAAAGGACGTCGTCGAAGTCAAAGTCCGGCCATGGCAGCTGGCCGGAGAAGGTGTCCTCTTCCGGCGGCGAGATGCTGCGCACGAACGGGTCGCCATCAAACACCTGCTGGTCCATGGTGTGTGTTGCTTTGCTACCTGCTACCGCTGCCTATGGCTAGCTGTTTGTGGACATCCATCCGTTGGGTTGGTCTATGGATGGCATCATTATTCTTTATTCTGAAACCGGAGAAGGTAAAAGAGGTGACGCCATTCCCGTTTTTTTAGAGATGACTACTAGCACTAAATTAACGAACAATTCCTGATGCTGATGGAGAGTTTGATACGATCGTGTTGGCTTATATTATTGGCTCCAAAGAGATAACTTCCCAATCTGTCAGTCTATGGCATAGTACACAGGTGTCGCCGGCGAGATGGTGAATGTCATTAGTATCGCATAAGTTATGAACTAATCTTTTAACTAACCAACACCAACTCTAATGAATGCATAAAAAAAATCGACATATAAGCTCAGAGTAGTGAAGGTGTTACAAGGAAATTAAAGAGTTCCTGAGGCGCGAAAAAGAAAATTGTACGTTCTTGTAGCTAGTTAGATTTCCAGATGAAAGAATGCATTTGCTATGCTTGTACCGCCACCAGTAACACTGTAACTGACGAAGCGAGATGGGAAACTATATATCTTATATGATACCTCATGGCTCCTTTAAAAAAAAAGTCATGGCAACAATCAGTAGTACACTCTTTCGCCCTTGCTTCTTGTGCTACGATTCCACGAATGTGTGCATCCGCTCCTTGTACTACTGTACTACTCCTACTATATGTGCTTTTGCACGTACATTGTACTGTGATTGTGTACTGCAATTGATCAACATTAACTTAGGCACAAATATATATATAATCAAACCAGAAAATTTGAGAAGAACAAACTACAAAGATATCAACACACACCAAACCACTCAAGAAATTAAAGAAAAACAGAGATAAACATATACATAGTATATATGTCTCCCAACTTATACCATATTGTGCGTATCTGTATAATGATCTCATCCGTTACCCTTTATATTGGTGATCAACATTAGCCTCTTCTAGTATATGAGGAGACAGTATCCACGACTAGATAGGTATAAGCTGCCTTTGCCGTAGAATCCTTTAATATTTGCTGCTCCCTTTTTCTGGCACTACGGGATTTTTCGCTCAAGCATTCAATAACATGTAGAACCATTATTGGCCATATGGGAGTGAAAAAATGGGTGATGAATCCCAAAATAACATATGATGTCTCATCCATTATTATCCGTGGCTTCATAAGTGTTAACATACACTACCCTTAGAGAGTGCTTCTTTGCTACAATATGAGAAAAATCGTCGAGGCCATTATTATGCAGTGCTGTCTTGAGGAGTAATAAACCCAGGAAATAAAATCTGTATGTGTGTTTCCTTTTTCTCAACATAATTTTGTATTTGCATTCCAAACGACTAGAAGAACTTTGAGTATATTTTCAGTATTTCAAGGGTTTCATGACTATTTTCACATCTTGTTCGGGTCGAGGTAGTGAAAGCATCCTCTCGAAATGCCGCACAGGTCGACAACTCTTAATTTCCAGGAACAAAGGAAGTGTAACAGATTTAACTTACTCCCCCTACCAAAAAAACAATTCATTATGTGATGCAGGATATAGATACCTATTGCCTTAATCACAAATGCTTGAGATTTTAGGACAACAACATTGTCTTCAAAGCATGGATTTGATCACTATTTGGTTAACATATACTTCCTCCGTTTCAAATTATAAGTCATTCTAACGTTTTTGGAGAGTCAAAAAAAATTTGGAGAGTCAAAACATTATCTTTCTTTGACTCTCCAAAAAAATTAGAATAACTTATAATTTGGAACGGAGGAAACATGCAAAATTAAATAAAGTTATGCCGTTGCTTTATGAAACAAATGTATGATTTTTTATGTTCCAAATCCGAAGTATTTTCAAGTACATGTACTTCTCTACTCCTCATCAAATTTAAGTCTTAGCACTCTTGAGGCTGTTCCTGTTTTTTCTAGTTTATTTTATCTTGTGCTAGTGAACGAAGAACTGGTAGTGTTTAAGACTCGCATATAATAAACTAGCAGATCATTAACTGAAGAGTGACTGATGAGTGACACATAGTCATCATAGTATTACATTTGGACGGAGAAGTTTAGTTGTTTTTAGCAACCTTGCTAATTCTATAATAAGTGTATAAAAGTTTTGAAACTTTTAAGTACACACTATACTCCAGGATTTAGGGTTATTCGTCCAGACTCCAGAGTATCCCATAGTACAGACCTGGATGACTATAGCGAGAATTGGCCTACGTTCGTACGAATTGTCTTCTTTTCAGCTCCCGAGATGTGTGTACGGCCTAGACTTACTATCTTAATTGCAGTCTTGTATTTTTAAAATGGTGCGACGTGAACTCCGATTACTATAATGGAACCTGTGTCAAAGTGTAGCGTTATGATGTCGACATGGAGATGCCATGAGCTGTAAGGTTAGGGCGTGTTTGATGTTTAGCCATTGTCATCCGATTAAACATGAGCTAATTATAAAATTAATTGTAGAACTGAACTAATTTGCAAAATGAATCTATTAAATCTAATTAATCCATCATTAGTAAATAGTTATTGTAGCATCATTGTCAAATCATGGATTAATTAGGCTTAATAGATTCGTCTCACGAATTAGCCTCCATCTGTGCAATTAGTTTGTAATTAGCCTATATTTAATACTTCTAATTAGTACCAAACATCCAATGTGATAGGGGCTAAAGTTTTATTGCACAGTTTTATTAAACAAACACCCCCTAGTCTCAGTGCACAATTTTATTGCACTATTACTAAAATTGGAAATTAGGTAACTGTGCCAGTTGAATATCATGGGGATGAAACTCCTCTCATATACGATGGAACTCATTCTCCTCTCTCCTCATAAAAATATTGCTAAATTCGTAAAATTACTAATGTGGCATGTATTTAATGATCATAAAACTTTTAATAAAACTTTACTAAAATTAGCTAAGCGTGAATGAAACGGAAAGGAGCGTGCCAGCACGTGGCCAGGGCACCCTCCAGGCCTCAACGCGGCCACGCGGGCGAAGTCGCCAGTTGACTCGGCTCTCTTCCGACGCCGAGGAGAGAAGAGAGCGCGCGCTCCGCCTAGCCCCTTTCGGATCCCACCAATTTCCACAATCTAGCATCCACGTTTCAGCTTGAGATTTAACCGGAAAGCTTTTACGATTCAGTTTTTCCGACCTACTCTAAGCTAGTTTTGTCTATACTTTTACCAGCTTTTGTCTGTTAAAAGCTATGGGGTCAAACAGGATAGCTTTTATCTAGCATTTACAACCTCGCAAACTTAAAAACCAGCTTCCACGATTTGACGTGGTTCCAAACAGGCAAGTAGCAAAGATGGTGGGTTTAGCTTGGTGTGGTAGAATAGAGTCCAAAATAATTTTTCACACCACTAGTAGTGTTGATGGTGGCCTGGTCGGAAAGAGTGTAAAATATTTTTTTCATATCAGCGGTGCTGTGGAGGGTGGCCTAATACCTTTATAAGATTTGAATCGAGGCCCTCTCTTCACATGTAGCCTTTCTTACAATTTCACCTAAAAAATACATCTCGACTATACATTTCGACTATATGTTCTTTGAGCTTTATCTCTTCACATCTTATATTACATATCTAGAACTCTAAACGATCTTTAATGAAAAAGGTTGTTGAGCAGTATAACTTTGATATTGATGACGTTTCCATTGGAGTTTGTTTGAATTTAAAAAGATCATGAGAAATGGTCTTAAATATTTGGGCGTATAAATCATCTCAAACGAAAACTTTTATCAATTACAAAATCTTAGATCTCATCAAGCTATACAATTTTAATATATAGTTTGTCTCCATTCAACTTCATATGAAAAGTTGTGATTTTTCTTAAATCAGATTTATTTATATTTTTTGAAGTGATTTCTTCGATTACTTGTACTTTGCCTCTATCCCAGCAGGGAAGGAAGAGTGCCTCTCGAGGAGAGTGTTTGCCCGGAAAGAGATCCTTTCTAGCATCCTTGAGTTCGTAGTTAAACTCATCTCCATCCACCTTTTCATGGATCGGAATGGGCAAGTGCCGTTGTGAAGCTCGGGTTGAGGAGATTTTTTTAGAGACAACAGTTGCTTATGTGAACCGCTTCTAGAAATACCACTATCCATAGGCGATTGGCTTAGAAAGTATTTCTAGAGGCAATCAGTGTCCATATGAAGACATGTTGTTGTACTATATAAGCTGTTGACATTAATAACTACATGTATAGTAATAAAAGAGGAGTATTGTGAACTCTATGCAATGGGTGTTCTTTTCCTCTGCCCGATCTCTTTCTCCAACCTTCATGTGTTTTTCTACTCTGCTACATGCCCATTCTGTTAAATGTTAATGGCACACATTGTAGGTGCAAGGTTTCACACCGACAATGGGGCTTGCCAATCAGTACGCGATCGATCGTTCGACTACCTCTCTTCCTCTCCAAGCTCCAAAACATCCGTGTCCTGCCATTTTCCCCCCATTGCAAAGCTCCATGGAGCAGCCACATGCTTCTCCTTTTTCCCTGTGAGAGTACTGTCAACCGATGATGTCTCTAGGCCAGGCACTCCCTCCCTCTCGGAGCTTGTAACAATCCGAACATGAATTTTTCACATGCACGTGTGATCACATGAGCTATCCAAGCCATTCATGGATCATGGGTAGGTGAGAAGTAAATAGGGTAGGTAGTGGATCAACGGTTGGATGGAGAGAAATTAACTGTTGAGATAAGTCATGTGGTCATGTATACATGTAGTTTTACATTTTCCGAAAAAATCCTGCAATTGGTTAGTTGATTTGTTACCATGGATCTTCCTAGATATATATTGCAGTGATTTTCATTGGATGTTCCAACATTGCTAAGTAATTTATTGCAGTTGCTGTTCTATACGTTGAGCAAGTCGAATTACTGTGACGCAACAATAGCTTTTCTTTGATGGTGCGGTAGCTTTTCTTAGATGGTGCGTCGCACTAGGAAACAAGCAAGGCTGCAAGCCTGCAACTGCAGTGCAAGCCATCACCTTCACGGCTTCACCATCACAAATTTTCCAACGCAGTTGCATACCTCTACCCTCTCCATTCATTTTTATCGGAGGTAGTTTGATTGCACAAAAAATGATGTTTGAGTTTGAGCATAATTCTCTCTATAATATTTATTTAAAAAATCAGAATCATTAGCAAGTACTTTTAAATTAGTGTTGTGACACATAACTTTTATACCATGGGACTAATTCGAGGTCACCGTGTGAGCTTCTATGATGAAACTACACCTTCTAAAATAGCATGTAGGAAGTGCTTCACAGCCAAGTCAAACATTTAGTAATCCATACTGTACATGATGCGTGCGTGGTAAGACTTAATTTTTTAAGATAAAAGGAAATAGTTCCGACCTTTGCGACCGCACATAGACAAGTTATTACATCATTCTCAGCTTAGAAGCTAAACACAAAAAATAAGGAAATGAGTACACATAGAGCATGAATAATTCAAAAGCATAGTCTATTATTGTTTCTCCATCCATTCTTGGCGAATATATCCAAAGCGACGATCTCCAGTGCTTTGCTTGCCGAACAGATGGTCTCCCTTGTGTCCTCATGCTGTAACAGGGATCAAAATCGCAGCCAATATACTCCCCGAAGACGAGCTGTATAAACGAATTGAAACGTTTTTTCTCATACACCAAATAGAGCCCAAATAAGAACTGCCACCCCACGAAGATTTTTTTTTTTGCAATGCTAGCATATTGGTAAGACTCAAATTGGCTTAGCTATAGCCTGGAGTGGCGTAGCCAACCCCAGGATCATCCCAAAATTCTCCGACATGTCCACCCTGTTCTTCCCAGCATCCGCGGGAAGCCTCCACTCGAACCGGTGCAGCAAGGTCGCGAGCATCAGATGCACCATACGATCAGCCAGTGGCATCCCGGGGCAGATCCTCCGTCCGGACCCAAACGGCAGCAGCTCGAAGTCCTTGCCGCGGAAGTCCATCTCCTTCTCCAAGAACCTCTCCGGCATGAACTTCTCCGGCTCGGACCACAGCTCAGGGTCCTGCCCGATCGCCCACACGTTCACCAGGACGCGTGCGCCCCTGGGCACCGTGTAGCCTCTGATTTCCGTCGCCGTCTCGGCCTGGTGGGGAAGCAGGAGCGGCACCGGAGGGTGGAGGCGGAACGTCTCCTTCACGATGGCCTGGAGGTACTTGAGCTGCCCGATGTCGTTTTCCTCGATCTCTTGCTTGGAGCCGATCACTTGCGCGAGCTCATGCTGAGCCTTCACCATTGACGAGGGGTTCTGCAGCAGCTCGGCCATCGCCCACTCTACCGTTGCTGCGCTTGTGTCACTGCCGGCGCTGAACAAATCCTGAAGAAATATCCCAAGAATCAGGTGAGAAATGTAGTTTCAATATATTGTGGCAGTAAAATATGGAAAAATGTGTGGAACGGGTTTTTCCTGAAGAAATATCACGCAAAATTGCGAAGATGCACCGTAAAAACACCATACCGTAAGCAATGAGAGGAGCGTTTGCCGACCGAAGCCCTGGCCATCCTCCGCACCGCGGTAGTCAAGCAGCAAGTCCAGGAAGTCGTTCTTGGGGGGCTCCCCGGCGGCGCGCTCCTGCATGCGCCGCTCGATCTGCTCGTCTAAGATGGCGTGCAACCTGTCGAACACCCTCCCGACGCGCGTCCTCAGCCGCTGCGGGTCAAGCGGCGCGAGCAGGGGGAAGAAGTCCGAGACGTTCGGCACGCCGACAGCCGCCGTGAACTCCTCGATCACACCTTTCAACGCTCCCGACGCACCGCGGTCGTCGAGGTCCGCGAGGTCCGTGGAGAAAATGGCGCAGGAGAGCAGATTCAGCACGGTCGTGAAGGCCGCGCGGCCGACGTCGACGGCCACGCCCTTGCGAGCCAGGCGGGCCACGTGGGACGCGAGCCGCCGCACCTTGTCGCAGCGAAGCGACCGGTGCGCGTCGACGCGGCGCGGCGCGAAGAGCTCCGCGGAGCACACCTTGCGCAGAGCGCGCCACCGGGGGCTCCCGGGCGGGAGCCAGCCCACGGAGTGCTCATCATGCGCGCGCGCGGGCGGCGTCCGGGACGGAGCGCGCCGAGAGGGCGGCGTCATGGCGCTGGAGCACGTCGCGGGCGGCATCCGCGGAGGAGGCGACGACCGTGGTGACCGCGCCGAGGCGGAGCGCCATTAGCGGGCCGTGGCGCGCCGCGAGGCGAGCGAGGGAGCGGTGCGGGTGGGCGCCGAGGTCCAGGAGGTTGCCGACGAGCGGCAGCGGGCGAGGTCCCGGGGGCAGGTTGCGGTCGACGGCGGCGAAGAGATGCAGGAGGTACAGGCAGGAGACGACGAAGATGGCGCATGTTGCGTAGACAAGAAGGAGCTCCATGGCGTTCTCAGCGGCGCAGGACGACGTGGTGGTGCAAAGGCCCTATGCACGTGTGACGGTGTGCCGGTGTGGTATCCTTCTTCTTGTTGGGATGTTTTCTGAGAGTTTTTCTCGTTGGAGTTCGTTGGGTGATTCCTTTCGTAGCCATCTTTGAACTGTTGCTAGCTTCATGAGCTTACTCCTGACCGCAGTTGATTGAGTAGGAATGCAATGTTACAATCACACATAAATGAAGACGAAGGGGGCTAGCAGATACGGCAGCCACACATAATTCTTTTGAGCCGAATAAAGCCGGAACGGCGGAACCCAACAATCTCAAAATCTACCCAGAAATTCTCGCCCTCTTCGTCGCGAAGGTCCTGGAACCTCGTCGAAACAGTAGGTTTGTGGGTGTAATCCGGCCATGACCTATCACATTAACAGCAGAACCTGTCACTACTTGTTTTAATACACGAGCCAAATTTAAATCTCCACCTTATGTTATGCGCCAGAAAAAAAAAGTTCCCAAAATGAGTCACCAAAATTCGTCAGCAGACAGCAGGGAAGTCAAAAAATGGATAGTTTCCTCTGACTTTCCTCCCTGTTCTGAATTTGGACGCACAGGCAGAGCACTTGCGAGTTGCAACACGGCAACACCCAACCAAGAGGCCAAGACAACAGCAGCGCGTCAACAGAGGCGCACGCTCTCTATCCTCCAGGCTCGGACGCTCGGTTCATCCTCTGGATGAACTCCTCGGCCCGCACCACCAGCTCATCCTCCTCCGCATCGCCGGCGCGTTTCTCTTGCGACGCGTGAGTGGCATCGGACTCTCCCTCAGCTCCGCTGTTCTTTTCGCTAGCCTACAACTCCAACTGAACACCAGCCGCGTCAACCTCGCCCGCTTCGGCGACGCCTTCGCCGGCGCGGGCGCGGCTGGCGATGTCCATGGCGGAGGCTGCATACTCTTGTCTTCCATTGCTGTTTCCCCCACTGTGTACTTCGACGCCATGCAGGGGTTCAGTCTGGGCAACTTCCAAAGTCGACTCTCCACGGCCGTCAGTATCCAGTTCTGACGCGGCGAGCTCCATGAGTATCCAAAGATGCAGCACTGTAAAAACACTACACCGTAAGCAATGAGAGCAGCGTTTGCCGACCGAAGCCCTGGCCATCCTCCGCGCCGCGGTAGTCGAGCAGCAAGTCCAGGAAGTCGTTCTTGGGAGGCTCCCGGGCGGCGCGCTCCTGCATGCGCCGCTCGATCTGCTCACCGAAAATGGCGCACAACCTGTCGAACAACCTACCGAGGCGCGCCCTCAGGCGCAGCGGGTCCAGCGGCGCTAGCATGGGGAAGAAGGCGGACACGTTCGGAAAGCCGACGGCCACCGTGAACTCCTCGATCACGCCCTTGAACGCCCCGACGCGCCGCGGTCGGCGGAGAAGATGGCGCGGTTACGTGCGAGTGTGCGACCGCGATCGATCTGCTCGATCGGAATGCTCAAGTTTTGCAGATTTCTTTGGTGGCGATTTGGATGTCAGGGAATCCTGATTTTTACTGTGCTCGGAGGCTTCCCGGCGGCAGCGCCGATATCCTCGGCGATGGCGGTCGCGGCTGTGGAGGGCGCTCTGAGTCTTGAGAGGTGGAGGCGGAAGTCTGGGCCGGGTGAATCGTGACCGCACATGCAGGATCCAACAGACGAGTACGACCCAAGGGGACGGTATTTCATTTACCGTCCACCCCGGACGGTATTCACCCTGGTCGTCGCCGTGCACGCAGCACGCTTCAAGCCACCGCTGGCCGGAGCCAGGGCGCCGCCGCATCTCAGCTGGACGCTGCGTGAACTGGGGGATGCAGCCGCCCGCGGCTGAGGCCCTCCGGGGCGGCGTGGCTGTCCGATCTCCTGTGCGGCTGCCAGGCCAGGAGAAGTCGGCCGGCATTGGGGGACGGGGGAAGGCGGCTACCCTGATCATGGTCGGAAGAGAAGATGGCGCAGGAGAGCAGGTTCAGCACGGTCGTGAAGGCCGCGTGGCCGAAGGCGACGTCTGTGTCCTCGCGCGCCAAGCGGGCTGCGGGCCACGTGGGACCCGAGCTGCCGCACCTTGTCGCGGCGATCGAGGCGGCGCGACGCCAAGAGCTCCGCGGAGCACACCTTGCGCAGGGCGAGCCAGCCCACGGAGTGATCGCCGTGCACGCGCGCGCGGGCGGCGTCCAGGACGGAGCGCACCGAGAGGGCGGCGTCGTGGAGCTGCAGAACGTAGCAGGCGGCGTCCGCGAAGGAGGTGACGAGCGTGGTGACCGTGCCCAGGCGGAGCGCCATGGGCGAATTGTGGCGCGCGAGGGAGCGGTACGGGTGGGCGTCGAGGTCCAGGAGGTGGGGGCAGGTTGCTGCAGGCGCCGGCGAAGAGGCGCAGGGAGGAGACGACGAGGATGGCGCATGTTGCGTAGGCAAGAAGGAGCTCCATGCCTCCATGGTAAGCGCCGTAGCACGTGTAGATTGCTAGGCGACGTGCTGTTGCGAAGACCCTATGTACGTGTGACGGTGTGGTAAGTTCATTAGCCACGTCATGTTTTTCTTCTTGTTGTTGGGATGTTTTCTGAGAGTTTATTCTGGTCGGAGTTCACTGGGCGATTCGTTTCATCGCTGTCTTTGGATTGTTGCTAGCTGCGTGAGCTTACTCCTGACCGCGACTGATTGAGGAGGAATTGTAATGCTACCATCTTATGTTACACTGCTTGTTTACAGTTTACTACACGAGCCAATTTTCAAACTCCATCTTATGTTATACTCCGTAGGTTAGAGAAAAGGTTCCCGAAATTAGTGACATCAAAATTCGTCCGCAGATAGCAGGGCAAGTCAAAAGTTCGATAATTTCCTCTGCCTTTCCTCCCCGTTCTGAATCAGAACGCACAGGCAGAGCACCTGCAACACCCAAGAGGCCAAGAGACAGCAGCAGCGCGTCAGCAGAGGCTCACGTTCTCCGTCCTCCAGGCTCGGTTCATCCTCTGGATGAACTCCTCGGCCCGCTCCATGAGCTCATCCTCCTCCGCATCGCCGGCGCGTCTCTCCTGCGACGCGCCAGCAGCGACGATGGACTCCCCCTCAGCTCCGCTCTTCTTTTCGATAGCCCCCAACTGGACAGCAGCCGCGTCGACCTCGCCGCCGCGGCCGCGGCTGTTGGCCACGTCCATGGCGGCGGCTGCATCCTCTTGTCCTCCATCGCTCTTTCTACCCCCTTGTACTTGGACACCATGCAGGGGTTCAGCCCGGGCAGCTTCCGAATTCCAGTCTCCACGGCCGTCAGCATCCAGTCCTGACGCGCAGCCGCGGCCGCCGAGGAGGAGGACGGCGATGATGAGGTGGGAGAAGCAGAATGCCAGGAGCGACGGGCTGGACGACGCCCAGAGGGCGATCAGCTCCACAGTCGAGTTCAGCATTTTTTTTTTAATGCGATCGTGGTTCTTGGAGGGGGCCAGATGGGAATGGGAGGATCGCAAGTTTGCAGCTGGGTCTTGGATTGGGTGGAGGATGGTGAGTGGTGACGATCTAGGCGCTTCGGGCCTTTATATCCCTGGAGTTCGAAGCACCTGAATTGTGCAGGGGAAGATTCTGCCCCGTGGACCCTGGGGTCGCGGTCTTCCCACACAATTTCTTGACATCCAAGCTGATGAAGCGCGTCAACACTGCACTTAGAGTATTTGGTGGAAGACGGTCAAATTCACTTTTCAAAAAAGAAGAAGAAGAAGACGGTCGATCGGTCATCGTGGTAGCTCCAAAGGCTGCAAGTGGAGGGCGCACATCGTGATTGCATTTCCCACTATCTAGACTAAAATCCCATGTCATGGGTGGAATGCGGAGACCAGCGAGCCTTCCCGGGGAAGAAAGCCGGGGAAGGGCAGTCGCGGCCTCGCGGGGAAAATGGGTTTGGCTGGCGCGTGCAGAGCTGCAGACCGCCGCTGGAGACCTCAAAAATGGGGATATCAGTTCGTATGCTACGGGGGATTTCGTGATCGTAGTTGCGAACAGCTCACAAGGCCAATCGCCTGCTAACTTTGTGTCTAACTGGAATTGACAATTTGTTTATTCCACGCTGAAGCGTAGAAAGGATAGTGTCAGTTCAGTTTACAATTTTGTCTCTTCCAGTTTTAACAGAGATGTGCCGTCAAATGGCCAACTTGTTTGGGTGGGTACTATGGGCCTTTAGTACCCTTCTGCTGATTCAGCAATGAAGAAGCCCAATTGGCAAATCTCATGGCTTTTAGCTTGACGGGGCTGTTGGGCCGAGCCCGGTTGCAATTTTTGGACTCCAGCTACTAAATTACGATGCGTAAAACGGTCCCATTAACATGCCTTACACTAACTATTAGTTGCGCTCAGATGTAAACTGTGCATCAGCTAATTTATATCAGCTAACTTAGAGCTAATGGATTCAAACATGGTCTAAATCCAAAGCTTTACAGTGCACGATGCTGGAAGAATATGTGCTCTAAACTAAAGTTATTTTAGTTCCTTTCTAAGTCTAACCATTTAAAGTTGAGAAAATTCTATGCCATTGGAAATTTAACTCATCCATTCTACACCATCGAAATTTAGACCATCCCTTCAATGCCATTGAAAATTTAACTCCATCCCTAGATGTCACTGCAGGTGTTTTTCCATCAAGCCACATGTTCACACTATCAAAATGCCATCCATCTTGTATTCTATTGCCAATCTTAGAGCAACTTCAAAATCTCCCTTATATTACTCCTAAATCTTGTTTAGGGAAAAAAACACAAGAAATCAAGCTCCAATAGATCCCTATTCTTCCAAAAAATATAGCGACACTAAAAACTCCTCCATTGCCCTGCATATTTCCGCGTCGACACTCCTCCCCCAATCACCCCCCATTCTCCTTTCTCGCGCGCAGATTCCTTTGCGCCGCTTTGTTTTTCCTCCGCCATGCTGACGCGCACGGTAGCTTTCAAGACGCGCTGGCCTCCCTCGCCGTGCTCCAGGCCAGGGCCTGCGCCGGGAGGAGCCCGCTCGGCTCGCGTCGACGACGTGGTCCAGCCGCACCTCCCGCGGATCGCGTCTCGGCGGCCCGCCGACCTCCCGCGGATGCTGCCACCATTGCCATCGTCGTCGTCAACGTGGTGACCGCCGTGGCGTCGGCCTCCGCGGCGGTCTCTCAGGGGTGTCCTGCATTTCCGTTGCCACCGCCACGGCGTGTGCCGAGGTCGAGCCCACGTTGTGATGGATGCCCTCCCCCGCGAGGTTCGCCACGCCGAGGCACGTCGTCGTCACCACTATGTCAGCCTCCCCTATGCCACGCATCTTGTGGGCCACCTTCTCGTGGCAGTGGCGGTGCGACACTATGTCAGCCTCCCCTATGCCACGCATCTGGTGGGCCACCTTCTCGTGGCGGTGGCGGTGGTGGTCCGATAGACGGGGAGCGACGTCGGGAGCCCCATCACACAATTCCTCTGCCGCTGCCTTCTGTCGTGCCTTCGCCGCCCACGATTCCGGCAAGATGGATGGCTAATGAGAGGCTGCACCGCTATAGTAGGGGTTGGAGGAGGCGTGGCGCTGGATCGTGTGACCATGGTGTCAGGCTGTGGAGCGCGCGGTGCAGGTGGACCTGGAGCGCATCCTAGCACATGGCGCGGAGCTTGGTGAGCGGCTCCAGCAAGTGGGCGCCGACGACAGGTGGGGGCTCAGGCGTGTAGCGCAGGAGGAGGGGTGTGTGCTGCTGCTGCAGTGCTGGCACCTGTGCCTGTGCCGTGGGTGTGAGGCGGCTGACGAGGAGTGCTCGTAGATGGCGGCAACTACTGTTGGTGCTTGAGTTCTGTGCATAGGTCTTGGTGCCCACGGAGGAGATAATGATGCAAGCTGGCTCAATTAAATTGAGGAGTAGTAACACATTGTGTTGGATTTGGAGGGGGAGCAGGCCGACAGGGTTAAAAAGGAGGGAGAGGAGAAGGGAAGTGTGGGCTCGGCTTCGACAGTCGGTGGACGGCGACAACATGGCCGAGGAGCTCTGTTCTAGGAGGTCGTGAGGGGAGGGAGAGATTGTGAGGGGGAGGTGAGGGCAGCCCAGCTAGAGTGGGTCCACTTGTGATAATGTGGCTGTTTTGAAATATTAGGAAAGTTAATTTTTGAAAATTTGTTGTAGGATGATAATATTTGGGAAAGAAAATTTTAAAGAGGCCGATGCATAATTTTGCCTGCTCTTACCCCCGCGGGACGCCTCATCCAGAAACGACGCCCCTCTTCGTTCTCCCTGGAAATCCCAGGACCGATTCCGCATCCGCATCGAGCTCCTGGAGGCGCGCGGGCAGCATGACCGCATCGCGGTCCCTCCGCTCGCATCACACGTCCCCCGCGGGTCGGCGCCCTGCTGGGTCGCGCGCGCAGGACGCATCGCGCGCCCGCGAGCGTCGCTCGACTCCCTGGTCGGCGCGCCCGCGTCAGGAAGGGGTCGGCGCGCCCCTCTCCCGTCCGTCCACCAGTGCCACGAGGGGGTCGCGTCTGCTAGCGCTGTCCGTCTGCTAGAGTCCCGTCTTCGTCGCTGGAGGGGGCAACACAGGAGGAGGCAAGCAAGGCGACAGATGGATTGAGGAGATGGGCAGCAGGCTGACATCGTCGCTCGAAAGTGTATGGTCTATGCATATCAGCAAATGTAATGATTTGGTCAGATATTAGTGAAGCAAGAACATGTATGGTCTATGCATATCTGCATATGCATTGAAGTGCGTTGCTTGTTCTGTGCTCACAAAGTATTGTTCTGGGTTGCAACGGCAGGAGAGAGCATTCATCTCTTCTTGTTTAGGGGTAATATTGTGTTTTCTATCTTCACTTAACAGCTATTTGACAGCAATGGCACATAAGGAATGGAGTTAAATTTTCAATGGCACTGAAGGGATGGACTAAATTTTAATGGAATTAAAAGGATGAGTTAAATTTCCAATAGCATATAGGGAAATTCCTCTTAAAAGTTTGATCAAATTGATATAGAAAATATTAACATTTATGGTGAATGTAATGATATCGATTTGGTACCATAATTAATATTGATACTTTTTTACGTGAATTTAGTTTAATTTTAGTTGATCGGACTTAATATAATACTAGAATGACTTTCTTTTTTGGCCCACGAGTAGAATGATTTTCTTTGTCGCACGAGTAACAGTATCGGAGGGCGGGAGCCCGACCAAGATCAGTAGCCCACCAATCGAGGAACTGAAAGTGCTGCATTATCTGTGCTGACAGTCTGTTGACGTGACAAACCACACCCGGCACCATGACGTGCCAGTTCTCCTATCATTCAGTTGACCTGATTATTAGGCCGTCCCAAAAGAGCCTGCTTTGACGCAATCATTTCGGAGCACGATCCATGTGGGCATCGCCAAAATGCTTTCTGTTTCAGAAGCGCGATCAGCAATTCCTTGGCCCTGCCCCTGTACTTCCAAAAGCGCAGGGCATCACATGCCCACCCGGAGAGATGTACTGCAGATGTGAGTCACGCGTCATGTGGTCGACTCGTGAGTTGCACATTGCCCTGGCCCCTGCCGATCGATGCCCCCATGTCCATGTCCATGCATGGCAGCGACACACGATCTGATCTGACTAAAAGATAGAGGCGGCAAAAGCAGCTCGATTTTGAGCTACGCTGCTAGACGCCGAGATGCGAGATCCCACCCGGCCTACAGCTACACCCTACACGGCTGCATCCCCGTCATCCCGTGGACAAAAACCAGGAACGTCAGGACTCACGACGACAGCGAAGAGGTGGCGGTTTGGACTGGGGCGAGGAAAAGCCAGCGCGCGCGCAAGCGACACCACCACTCGCCGGCAGCAGCGGCGGTCCGCTCTGCCGAGTCCACTACCTACAGGCTACAGGCCACTGTCACCGCCGCTGACAAATCGCTCCAGTCCTCTGCCCCGTTTCCCTCTGCGAGTCTGTGTGCATGCAAAGAGAACAGATAAACTGCCGGCACCGCGGCACCGGCTCGGTGGGCTCTGCTAGCCGCCCCTGCCTGTTTGCGTCGCATGCCTTGCCATGCTCGAACAAAGGGTCGGGGGCCTTCAGCCTTGGGATCGGAGCACGAGACCAGGCGGCGACGACCGAGGTGGTGCATGCCTGTTCGCGCGCGGAGGCCGGCCGCCTGCCGCGGTCGATCAGTGGTGCGAGCCGTGGACCGTGGTGGACTGGTCACTGGTTGTCCTCGACCACGCACGGCCGGGGCCAGCAAGCTAAGCGAGAGGTCTCTGCTGCCTTGCCCACGCGGACTTGCGGTGCCTGGACCGCGGTCGCGGTGAATCATTAATCCATTCATCATTCCAGGTCCAGGGGACACGGGATGCCATATGATCGTCGGCTCGTCGCCCGGCCCCCTGCGACCGATCTGCATCCGGCGATGGTGACACGTCGATCGTACTAAAGATTGTAAGGAGCAAGGACTACGTGCACATGCAGCGCAGGGCAGGGTATTAGCGGATTACACTAAGGCCATGTTTAGTTACTCCCAACTCCCAACTTTGACACTATGCAAAAAGAAGATTCCCCATCACATCAAACTTGCGGTACATGCATGGAGTACTAAATGTAGATGAAATTAAAAACTAATTGCACAGTTTTGTTGTACTTTGCGAGACGAATCTTTTGAGCCTAATTAGTCAATATTTGGACAATAATTCACAAATACAAACGAAACGCTACAGTGTGCTACAGTGCTGTAACAGTAATTTAGCACCCCCAAATTCGCCAAACTAAACACGGCCTAATTCCTAACTCGGAAACAGAAGGTACTTGTTCTTTATGGTCGCCACAGTCAACAACCAACCGACCATCAACCGCGCCGGTCGAGCGCCCAGGCCCCAGCCTCTGTAAATACCAGTACTGGTCTACGTCTACGACACACGATCTACGACCTACTCCGACATCGGGATTCAAATTTACATCCGCATTCGGATCGATCGACCACAGGCCAGCGGTCATCGCCTCGTAGGTGGTCGTTGAGAGCAAATGGCAGCGACCTGGATGCCCGTCCAAGCTACACACTAACTCCAGTAGTTGGGCCGACGCCTACTAGGACGATCACACGGCCGTGCACCTTGTACGACGCGCACACGGCCCACTGCTGGAGTGGGTACGTAAAAGACGGTACAGTCCTGAGCGCAGAGCTAGCCACGTTCCTCTGTTCCGATCCATAAAAGTATCCACGTACTGTTATGAGACTACGATGGAATCCATGCATCGTCCATCATGTAAACGGATCGGTGCACGCATCTAGATTTTCCGATCTCGCTCGTTGAATTGCATGCGGCTCTGAATCGCGTTCGCGTTGATCGATCTGACCTCTGCTGGTCCTCGATCAGGGTGGGCTGTCACTGTTCTTTTAGCGGTGGCCCCCGGGGTAGCCAGGTACTGTACCCGTCCCTACGGGCATCAATGCGATCGATGCAACGATGTACAGGCGCAGGCGTAGGTTAGGTGCCAGTTCTTCAGTACACATGTACTCGTCTAGCTAGCTCTAGCTGTACGCCTGTACGTATCGGTGTACTCGGGGAAGCCGGAAGCATGGGTCTTGACAAGGAACCGGGAACGAATTGGGCATGCTGCTAGAGCTTCCTCTGCCAGTTCTTCATGCATGGGCTCAGCGCTGACGACGACCTTTGCTTTCCCTGCACGATATGAGACTGAGAGCGAGCCAGCGGCTGGCCCATCATCGGTCAGGCCGGGCTCGGTTCGATTGAAGCATGTGCAGCCGCATGCACGGTTCCGCGAGGCGCATCAGCTGTTAGCGGTCTGCATCAACGAGTAAAGGTCAGGTGCTGTTCTGGCTGGAAAGTGGTTCGCCCATGATGAGACACCGGAGGGGGGCCTTCAATAGTTGGATTGACCTGCCGCCGGTTGCTGATCAGCGTGTGCCGGTGTAGCGCTACCTACCTGTTACCATCTCCTGCGTGTGAGGCTGCACTGAATTTTGTCATGATGCAAGTCGCAGCCGACGACGGATTCAGAACTGAAAACTTATAGTGGCGTCTCCCTCCACATATAGCTATATTGCTGCATTTGCCACATCTGGACTAGAACAAGGATGTCAGAAATGGTGAGCTGTGAGCCTGTGACCGGGTGTGTGCAACAAACTGGTAGATTCTGAAGAAGTAGATGTCAATGATTTTTTTTTCTAAACATGGAGGGGAAGTCAGTGTCGGTTCACTGGATGAGGCAAGGCGATATCGATATACAGTAGTTGCTAAGTTTCGGTTTCAGTCATCAATTCTGTATCCTTCATGGTTCAACAATATAACAACGCTCCAGGACCGGGGAGTTGCATGGGATTGTCCTTAGAAGTTAGTAGTGGAAGCCGGGAGCCCGGGACCATCACTTTGGCAGCAGTGCTTACTCCGCTCAGTGCAGGCGACGCTGCATGAATCATGTACAGGGGTCAGGAGGCATACAACTGATCTTCCTTTCTTCTTTCTTCTTTCTTCTTTCTTTCTTTTTGCAAAGAGCGTACAGACGGAGACGGCACAGTTGATCTTCGAGCACCGACTTGCACATATCACAGGACTTCCCTGTCTGGACGTGCTACGGCATTCATTGGTACATCAGAGGTGCATCCTTTTACTTCCTCCTGCTGGAGCCGATGTACTGCGTTGAATCATGAAACTCTCCAACATATCCATCCTTGTTTCGATCTTAAAAGCATCGATATTTCCACAAGGTTTTCTCGTCCAGCTCCATATTTTGCCACCACAGCATCTTGCTTCCATTTCTCTCTACCGTCCTCCAACCTCTTGGCTGTGCCGCTGCGTGCACAAATCATCCTTCGTCTCCCCACGCACAAATCATCCCGGCACTCAGTGGGGACGGGAGAGGAGATCGAGATCAAGACACAAGTGTAAGTCGGATGAAAGCGTGTACCAGGCCTTCCTGTATGTTTATATAGAGCTAAGAATAGCTCTTAGTGTGGCTTAGATGTCATGGTTGTTGTGATCTGGCCGGCCTTCTAGTTACCAGAGATCTGGTTGTTTAAACAACTCTATCTACAACTAAACCAGCTTATGATCACAACAACTCATGGTAGAATCTATCTGTTACAAGTGTTACAAACGTGTTTTCCAACACTCTCCCTCAATCACAACGTCCCAAGTTGAGATTGTTCTTGAATAGCTCCATCTATCGAACAGGCAATGGTTTAGTGAAGCCATCTGCTACTTGATCTCCAATTGACACAAATTGTATTGGCAATAGTTTTTGTGCTACCCTTTCTCTGACAAAGTGATAATCTACCTCGATGTGTTTAGTTCTTGCATGGAACACGGGATTTGCCACTAAATATGTAGCACCAATATTGTCACACCACAATTGAGCAACTTTAGCAGATTGTACTCCTAGTTCTTCAAGTAGCTTCTACATCTACATGACCTCAGCTATAGCATTTGCTACCGATTTATACTCAGCTTCAGTCGATGACCTTGAGACCGTTGCCTGTTTTCTAGCATTCCAAGACACTAGATTGGAACCGAAAAATTCTGCAAAGCCTCCTATGGACCGCCTATCATTAGAGCAACCAGCCCAATCCGCATCAGAGAATGCACTCACTTATGTAGAGAGCGACCTTTGTATATGTAAACCAACTCCCACTGGGAACTTCAAGTACCTCAGAATTTGCTTGGCTGCCGTCCAATGAAGAGTTGTAGGCGAATTGAGATATTGACATACCTTGTTCACAACAAAAGAAATATCTGGCCGTGTGAGAGTTAAGTACTGCAGCACGCCCCACAATACTTCTATACCTAGTTGCATCTTCAAGTCCCAAGGACTCTCCTTCACGAGCAATAAGTTTTTCGATTGTAGACATAGGAGTATTAACTGGCTTGCACTGTATCATGCCAACATGCTTCAACAGATCATTAGTATATTTTTCTTGAGTGAGTAAAATGCCTTCTTTGGTTTTCTTCACTTCAATACCGAGGAAGTAACTAAAATTACCAAGATCTTTTAACGCAAATTCAGCTCCAAGGTCCTTTAGGAGGGCACAGGTTGTTGCCTGTAAAGAGCTAGCAATAATAATATCATCAACATATATGAGCAAGAAAGTGGTTATAGATCCTTTATGGTAATAGAAGAGAGAAACATCTGCCTTTGAAGGTTTAAAACCAAGATCCTGCAGCTTCATTCTTAGCCTAGCATACCAGGCCCATGATGCCTGTTTGAGACCCTATAGAGCTTTATCTAGCTTGCATATGTGACTTGGTTTAGACTTATCCTCGTACCCTCGTGGCTGCCTCATAAACACTTCTTCCTCAAGAACACCATGAAGAAACGGGTTCTGTACATCTAGTTGGCGAACGCTCCAACCTTTTGATACTGTTATGGACAGGATTAACCGAATAGTTGCAGCTTTGATGACTGGACTAAATGTATCCTCGTAGTCAATACCATATCATTGCTTAAACCCCTTTGCTACCAACTTAGCCTTGTACCTATCAATTGTTCCATCAGTATGCCTTTTTATCTTGTAGACCCACTTACAATCAATCACATTTTTACCACAATTAGCAGGTACTAAGTGCCAGGTTTTGTTTTTCTAAAGAGTTTGATACTCACAATCCATAGCATGTTTCCAATTGGGATCACTAAGTGCTTCATCCAAATTATGAGGCTCACCCAAGGCTGTGAGAAGTACGTACCGTACTGAGCCATCGCTGTATACTTTTGGCTTATTCCACTTTGAGATTGAGTTATTGCACGCGGAGGAGCAGCAACGAAGTCTTGTTGCACTGGCACATCCGGATGTGCTGCTGGAGAGCTCACGGCAGCATCAGGATCCACCTTCGCAGAAGATCTGGGCTCGACAGCAGAGGCGGATTTGCCCCGTGCTGCAAGCAACTCAGCGGCGCGGCAGGCGGCGATGTGGCGGTTTGGGAGAGGCCGCGTGGTAGGAGTGTGGGGGACAATGCCCCGCTTGTCCCGCAGTAGGAGACAACACTGTCGTCGTGGCGCTCCGTGGCTAGACCGGAGCGTGCGCAGGGGATGGAGGGTCCGGTAGCGATCTCGAAGCCGATTCGCTGCCTGGTTCCAGTGCCGCAGCACCTGAATCTGCTCCATGTCCCACGCCCAAGCCTCCTCCCATGTGATAACGCCCTTGTAGGTTCCCTGCAGCATTATTTTCTCCAGGATCAATAGATCGATTAGTAGAACCAGGTGAACTATCGAGCACATGATCAATACTGTAGCATCCCTAGTCATGTCAACAAGAGAAGGAGGTAGCAATAAAATTTCAGATCGAAGCAAGGCACCAGCATCTGGATGAAGTTCAGAGAATAGAAAGATAGATTCATCAAACACAACATCCAGATGTAAACTCGCCTGATAGATATGTCAAGGCATTTGAACCCTTTGTGAAGGTTACTATAGCCTAGGAACACACACTTCTTAGACGGAATTCAAATTTTCTATCATTGTAGAGCCTAATATTAGACCAACAGGCACATCCAAAAATTCGCAGGGCTGAATAATCTGGCCTTTCATGATGTAGAACCTCAAGAGGTGTAGAGAAATCAAGGAACTTTTGTGGCTGTGCGATTAATCAAGTATGTAGCTACAAGGAATGCCTCATCCCAGAACTTGAGGGGCATGCTCGCATGAGATAAGAGTGCAAGGTCTACTTTTACAATGTGCCGATGTTTGCACTCTGCTGAGCCATTTTGACGGTGTGCATATGGATATGAGACGTGATGGAATATCCCAACTTGTTGAAAGAAGGAATTAAGTTTTTCATACTCGCCACCCCAATCTGTCTGCATAGATATGATCTTGCGATTGAAAAACGCTCAACAAGATTTTGAAATTCATGGAAGCACTGAAACACTTCTGATTTGTGCTTTAAAAGATAAATCCAAGTAAATTTGCTGAAGTCATCAATGTAACTAACATAATATTTCTTCCTTCCAATAGAATCTGGAGTAGGATCCCATACATCAGAAAAACCAATTCTAAAGGAAATTTAGACACACTCGATGACTTTGGGTGTAGAAGCTGATGATTCTTAGCCTGTTGACATGCATCACGGACTAGGTCTTTATTCTCATCATTAGACCAAGGAAGATTATTATAACTAATGACACGATGAACAATTTCAAAAGATGGGTGCCCTAGTCGACTATGCCACCTTGTTGATGAAGGCTTAGCTGTAGCTAGGACTTGTTTGCTACTCGGCTCATGCGCACTGGAAGGAAGGGTGTAGAGGCCTCCTCTACACTTGCCTCAAAGGAGAACCCTCTTCGTTGCCTGATCCTTTATTAAGAAAAAATCAGGATGGAATTCTAAGAAAGCTTGATTATTGGAAGCGAGTCTATGAAAAGAGATTAAATTCTTGCGAGCATCAGGAACATGTAGAACATCATCAAGGTAAAGATTATGACTAGGGGTATGCACCATAACTTGACCAACACGATCGATGTTCATACCTGCACCGTTGGCTGCCCTGATCTGCTTGTTGCCGTTGTGGACATCGTGGACAACAAGCTTGTTCAGCTCACCGATGATGTGGTCCGTGGCGCCCGAGTTGACATACCAGTTGGTGTTGATGCTGTAGGTGTTCATGGCCACTCCAGCGCTCCTTTCATCAGGGATAAAATCCTGATCAAAGCGGTACTAACACTCAGTTGTGGTGTGTCCTCCCTTGAAGCACACTTGGCACTTCACCTTGTCCTTCATGCCTCCTCCATTGTTGTTCGTGTTGTAGCTGCCACGACCACCATTACCACGACCACGGCCGCCACCATTGTCGCGACCGCACATGTTGCTACCACAACCACATCTTTCACCGCGCATTGCGGCGTTTGCGGATGACTTGGACCCGCTGTACAACATATCAATCTGCTGCTCGAACATGAGGAGTTGGGTGTACAACTCCCCCACGGTGATCCACTCCGACCGTGCCAGAACGGCTGAAACAACCGGGTTGTACTCAGCGTCCAACTCGGTGAGGATGTAGCTGACAAGTTCCTCATCATCGAGAGGCTTGTCGGAGGCCGCCATCTCATCTGAGAGGGACTTCATCTTGCCGATGTAGTCCGCCACCGACATGTTGCCTTTCTGTGTCGTGGCGAGGGTGATCCGTGTGCTCCCGGACTTGGCGCGGGTCTGCAACGCTAGCATCTCCTCGATGCCGTGCCAAGCTTCAATCACCATCTTCTTGTCAGCGATCTAAGTCAGGATCTCCTTGGAGACCGTCGAGAGCAGGTAGCCAAGCACTTTTTGATCGGCTGCTATCCACTTGGCGTATGCCTCGTTCGACGTTGAAACCTTCTTCGCGTCAATCAGCACTTCAATCTCCTTGGGAAGCTCGATGGCCTTGCCATCCAAGAACCCTTCCAGCTGGGCGCCTCGGATGGCATGCATGATCTGCGCCTTCCACATGGAGAAGTTGTGGCGCGTGAGCTTCTCCGTGACCGGGAGCCCAATGGGCGCCGCGACGAGGGAAGAGGTTGAAGAGCTCGCCATTGCCTAGATGAGTTTGAGGTTGGATCTAGGTACCATGTAAGTTGGATGAAAGCGTGTACCTAACATAGGGGCCGCCCTGCATGTTTATATAGAGCTGATAATAGCCCTCAGCGTAGCTTACACGCCATGGTTGTTGTGATCTGACCAGCCTCCTAGTTATAAGAGATTTGGTTGTTTAAACAACTCTATCTACAACTAAACCAGCTCATGATCACAATAACTCATGTTACAAGTGTTCGTTACAAACGAGTTTTCCAACAACAAGGCAATGCCTATCTCCTTCAAAATCAAAGAACCTTTGGATCACTTCTCCCGTGTCTTGTGTGTCACGAACTCACGAAGTCTAGATAGTGGCAAATGCAATAACTGCCGAAGAAAGATGACAGATTAAACAATTCGCGACTCCCAAGTGTCATGTACAAGTTTCGCAAAATTAAGGTCATGTTTAGTTCACTCCAAAATACCAACTTTGGCACTATGCAAAAAGAAGATTCCCCATCACATCAAACTTGCGGTACATGCATGGAGTACTGAATGTAGACGAAATCAAAAACTAATTGCACAGTTTTGTTGTACTTTGCGAGATGAATCTTTTGAGCCTAATTAGTCAATATTTGGACAATAATTCACAAATACAAACGAAACGCTACAGTGTTGCTAGAGTAATTTTGGCACCCCAAAGTTGGGCAACTAAACAAGGCCTAAGGACCTTTCAATAGCAGCCGCTGGAAAATGACAGCGCTGGTTCATTAACTTCACTCACAGCGGTGACAGGAACGGCACTCGCGAAAGTCGTCTGCTCATGCGTGGAACGTAAGGTTGCGTACCCCGACATGCTACTAATTAATCCTAACGATGTATCCATATATAATGAAAACAACAATTCCAGCCTCTACGTCGTCAAGTGTACGCATCATCTGATTCTGATACATCACCAAGAAGGAAGAAGTAAGAGCTTCCAGCTCAGCACCCCTCTTGTAGAAAACAGCGAGTTTTACCATCTAGCCCCACAGTTCGCGTTTCTGAGCTCCCTGGCTCCCTCTGACCTCTGGTAGCTGCTCAAGTGTGAACTGCATGCTTTTGACTTGGAAGTTGGAATCGCATTCTCGTCGCATAAGCAATCAGCCTGCGCGAGTCATTCGCAGACGTCGTCGTTGGCTCCTTGCGCGCTGCAAATCTGCCCGCGAGCGACAACAGAGAACCCGGTCGGCACCGTGTGGCTGATACCGCCGTCGCGAGCACGGTAGGGGACAGAGGGTGGCATTCACTTCGTCGCACAGGCTACGGATCGTGTCTCCACTCCCGAATTCGTTCGAGCAAGGCCGGGCGAGGCGCCGGTCCAGATCGAGCTCCGGGCTCATGTTGCCCTACGCGACATGCCAACCGCTCTTAACGTGATGACTGTAGGTGTTTAGCGACCGGCTTTTCTTCTTTCGCGCATGGTCTCGAAACCTAGTTACGTACAAGTATGACCGTAGGCCGTAGAGTGCTTCAAGTACTCGTGTCCCGACAGATGCTTCGGTGTGACACTGTGCGACAGAGGGTACGAGGGAGCAGGAAGCGTACGTGTACGAGCAACAGCCTTGCTTTTGCCCATGCCTAGAGCCCTCCAAGAAGCCAGGAGCCGAGGGGATCGGGAATTCGCGATCCGGATCACAAGGGCAGAGGAATCAAAACCAGATTACTTCCTCTGACTCCATTTAGCGAGCAGTACTTAGAGTACTAATCAAGATTCAGAGAGAGGACGGGCGGAGAGGACGTCCGGGCGGAGAGGGGAGGCCGGGGAGCAGCGCATTAACCACGCCCCACCGACCCGACCTGACCGGCATTCAAGTCCCGCGCCGCGCCGCGCCCCATCCCCCTCACCTCATCCCCGTGAGGCCGAAGTGAGCTGCCAAAAACGACGTCGCACGCGGGAGCACCAGCCGCCCCACAGCCCGCAGCACTATCTCGCGACGTCGCCACCAGCTACAGGGCACGGGGACGGGACGGGCACCAGTACCAGCACCGCCCGCCCATAGCCCCGGCCTCAACAAGGTCGTCAGAACCCAAGAAAACCCCTAGTCAGATCCCCATCAGAAGAGGGGGGGCATCGCGGCAGAGCTGTACGTATCACGCAGGCAACGCGCTCCATCCGTGGTGGCCATGGTCTCGTCGCCTTCGCCTCCCCCTCCCTTCCCCACCGTTGTAAGTGTGCGCCGCCTCCCTTCCCTCGCCTAGTCTCGTCTCGTCTCGTCTATTACGACGGTTTTTGCCGTGCTTGAGTGGCGGTTGAGCTGTTCGCTGCGCAATGCGCCGTCAGGCCTCCGAGCCGAAGCAGCAGCGGGGCGGCACGAAGGCGGCGCCGGAGAAGGCGGAGAAGAAGTTCGCCCACGTCCCGACGCCGCTCCACCACGGCCACGGCGGCGGCGCCAGCAAGAAAACGCCCCGCGGGGCCAAGGGCGGCGACGGCGGCGCCGACGCAGCGGCTTACGTCGCGGCGGTGTCCTGCTCCGACTGCCGCTTCAAGCAGCGCGCCCTCGCGCCGGCGTCGCCCGGCGCGGTCATCCGCTCGCTGTTCGTCTCCCTCACGCGCCGCTCCACCCCGCGCTCGTCGCCGTCGGCGACGTCGGCCTCGGGAGGGGCCGGCGACGCGGGGGACGGCGAGCAGTGGCGCCTTGCCGCGGCCGACCTCTCCCGGAGGCTCGCCGCGGCCACGCGCACGCGGGACGAGGCGCTGGAGGAGACCACGCGCCTGAAGCACTCGCTCGCCGAGCTGGAGCACAAGCTCGCGCGCCTCGAGGCCCGCGTGGTCCCGGCGGTGCCCACGGTCGCCGCCGCCTTCCCCGTCGACTCCTTCCTCCGCGCCGTCTCCACCGCGCGCGCCGCCGTGCGAAACCTCGCCCGCGCGCTGTCCACGCACCTCCGCAGCCCCGCGAGCCCCGGCCCGAGCCTTGAGAGCTTCCTCAACCGCGCGTTCCACGCCGACTTCGAGCTGGACACCGACGCCGACGTCCACACCCCGGATCCCGCGGGCCGGTGCGAGGCCAACCTCGCCGCGTACCACGCCGTCGCCGTGCTGACGTGGGAGGAGGTCCTGCTGCACGGCACCAAGCACTACAGCGAGGGGCTCAGCCGGTTCTGTGACGCCAAGATGAGCGAGGTGGTGTCCAACCTCGGCTGGGCCCGCGCACGGGCGTGGCCGGAGCCGCTGCTGCAGGCGTTCTTCCTGGCCGCCAAGGGCGTGTGGGGCGTCCGCCTCCTGGCCCGGTCCGTCCACCCGCCGCTGCCCGTGGTGCGCGCGGACCGAGGGGCGCGCTTCGACCCGCGGTTCATGGAGGACGCCGCCGCCGGGCGGGCGGGGAGGCTGGAGCCGGCCAGCGTGAAGATGATGGTGGCGCCGGGGTTCCACGTGTACCTGGCCGGCGCGGGCGTGGTGAAGTGCAGGGTCGTGTGCTTCTACAGCAGCGGCAGCAACGGCCGCACCGGCGGCCACAGAGATGGCGGGAGCAGCACCAACGGCAGCGTGGGGTTGGGGAGTAGCTGTAGTGACATGAATGGGAGTGCTACAGATGTGGTGGATAGCTGTAAGAGCAGTAGGGTAGGGTAGTTGCATAGGTAAAGAGAACACGGGGATTTTACTTTGTTTGGTAAAAGCACGATATGCATTTTACCGATGTTCTGTTTGTGTGAATATGGGTGAATTGATCATGAACAGTTCCTTTTAGCGTTGCCTCTGTAACTTTGATTCCTCGCTTGCTGCTTTTTGAAGAGCAAGAGGGCGCCATGAGTCCATGAGGCGACTAATAACCTAGGAGACTGGAAACCCTCCCATCACAAAGGCGTATGGGAATTGATTGATTTGACACTCCAACGATGTTAACCGTCAAGGCACGCGCTTTTGGTTGCTTATTTCTCTTTCATCCCATATTTGTCCATTTATCTTCTTGTTAATTGGTGCGTATCTGAGGAAATTGAGCTCAGAAAAATAGATAAGTGTATGAATCTATGACGAAATGCTAACTTTATTTTATTTTATTAACGAAATGCTGAACTTTTCGGTGTTTCGTGTATTGTGATCATGCTTTGTCTTTGACCCTGTTTGTTTCTGCTTATAAGCAGCTTATCGGTAAAAATAAGCGAGATTCCACTAAACACCTTGCTTACTTTTTCTTATTCTCACTTATGTGGTAAGCAGCTTCAGAGATTTGAACTACAAGAATTGAAAAGCGATAAGTGAGAAAATTTTCGCTTAGATTATAATACAAGCTTGGCTGAAAGAAGTGGAAACAAGGCACTTTGTAGAGACTAGATACAAGCTAAATCAACAACTTGTTCAAAAAAAAAAAGAAATTCAACCAAATTAGCAATAGTCCTCCAGATTGGGAAGATCTAAATTGTTAGTAGAGGGAGTGCTGATTTTATTGAGTGTTTCATGTAACGTGACCATAGTTTGACTTTGTGGAGACTAGATAGAAGCTAAATCAACATCTTACATTGCAAAAAAAAAAGGCGTTTCTGGCCGAATTAGCAAAACTCCACCAGATTGGGCTAGATCTCAAACCGGTCCAGTTAGCAAAACAAATGAGACCACAAAAAAGCCCAGAGCATTTGGTCGCTGCCTACTCTCTTCTTCCGCTTGCCCTTCACCCGTTCGCCGTGCGGCCGTGCCCGCTAGTTCCGCCGCTCGCCTCCCTCCACACGCTAGCCAATGGCGGCCGCCATGCGGAGTGGCAGCCTCCTACGTGTTGGCTTCCGCCAGGTCTCCTCCCTTCTGTTCCAGGTCCCCCCGTGCCCAGCCCCGAGCCTGGCCGTTGGCCGTGCCGGGCTGGTACGCATCCGCTGCTCGGCGGCCGCAGCCGGCGACGACGGGGGCAAGAAGGTATCGGCGCGGCTGGCGCTAACGCAGCAGGTGCTGCGCGACGCCGAGGAGCGTGCCGCGTCGGCAGGCTCCGACCCCGCCCCCAAGATCACCCTGGGTAGCTAAACACAACTGTCTGAATCCCCAATTTGTCTTAAATCGGTTCCTGAACCCTTATTGATTTCTGAATACCAATGTCACACCCTAGCATCGGTCCAGGTGTTGTCTGTAGCTTATGCACCACTTAGAATCCGGGGTTAATAGGTCACGAGGTACTGTGTGGGCAAACTGTTAATGGGCTTGCACTGAATCTGCTGTAGAAATCCTACTTGCAGAGCAAAAAATGGGCGTACGTGGTAAGTTCATTTGACCGAAATGGCTAGCCACATGAAATTTTTCTGCAGATGCAAGCGTATCTGCTACTAATTAATCATCTCATACTAATTTCATTGCACTCTGTGCCTACTAACATGGCCCATGACTTGGAATCCATGCAATGGAAGCAAGCTGTGAATAAGATTGGGAAAGTATAGTTTTACTTGGGTAGAAACTGGTAGTGTCAGAATACAAGTTAATCAAGTGTATTAAAATCACCTAGTCTTGCTGCCCTGCGAATAAGAATGTGGAAAGTGTCGGGATGGTTGTGATATGATATTGAAGTTTTGGTAAGTGATTGATGTATTAGTAGTTTGTGTTCATAATAAGTTAGTATCCAAATTAAGGACACTTCATCAATGCCCTGACTTCTGAGGTTATTGATTGAGAAACACAAATAGTTGACACAAGTATCCAATTTGTTTTATGTGTGTCATACACAAATAGTATCCAAATTAAGGACAATTCATATAGTGTCATGAAACACATAGTTGAAGGCAAGCACAGATATAGACCTGAGTAAATTTGGTGTTTGTATTAAACACAATATGTGTAGATGGACTGGAAGACAAAAGAACCTGAGAGCACTAAAGTGCAAGTCGTGTAGATAAAACCTGCAGCGACTTTCTCTCGTTATTATCTGCATGAGTTCAACGTGCTTTATCTCTGTTTCATGCGATGAGCATGTCTATTTATTGTTTAAAATTGCCAAAACCTGTTCTAACTCTGTTTTATATCTGCAGAACATGTTACTGTTAATTTTGCAAGAAGTGGTGGCCCTGGTGGTCAGAATGTTAATAAAGGTTTGTTTTTTGCCCTGTTCTCATTTTTCTCTTTTGCATATAAACCCCTGCTGTCAGTTCATTATGTTCTTTCATTGCATTGTTTTTTTTTTCATTTGTATTTTCTATTCTTCCTCCTGCATTAAGAATTTAATGGGTTCCTGCTTCGTTCAGCATCCCTTAATCACTCAGTAGCATATAAATACCTTTTGTCATTCGTAATTATTGGATAATTGTTGTTTGTCCATAAGTACACGTAGTTGAACTCAGAGATTTCCAAATAATAATTACTTATGTAAATTAATGCTCATATTCAGTGTGCTGTTTTTACCTTTTTACGTTTTGTCTCTTGTTCTAAAATGATGTGCCATTTTACAGTCAATACAAAGGTTGACATGCGATTCAATGTTAAGGAAGCTCACTGGCTTGGAGAGAGAATAAAGGAAAGGATATTACAAGCGGTAAAACAAATGTCCTTATTTAGCACCTGTTTTTCTTACATTTGTTTTTAACATGTTTCAGGATCATGCTTATTATTTATGTTTTCTAATCTTCTGCTCTTATGTGTATTTTTTTTACTTATTTTCATGTCTTGTCTAATCCTTTGGACATTTTGTTTACATTTTATGCTCTCTTTATGCACAGGAAAAGAACAGGATTAATAAAGATGGAGAGCTTGTGATATCTTCTACAAAAACTAGAACACAGAAGTAAGTATTATGTTATTTTTCTTTTTAGTAATTTTTTGGATAGCAACTGACATGATTTATCGTTCTAGGGGCAACATTGAAGATGCTCTGCAGAAGATACAGGTATGCTTCCTCCCTTTCAGATGTTTTTCTAGGACCAATTCAGTTGACTTACTCTTACTCCACGATTTTGCATTGAGCAGGCAATCATTGATGCTGCATCATATGTTCCTCCGCCCCCCACAGAAGAGCAGAAGAAAAAGATTGAAAAAATGTAAGTTTCTTTTTTATTTCTTCGGTTTCTTTCTCGTCACCGTGCCAATCAGTGGTTCTCTATGGAATAGGTATAGACCACTCCAAAGTGTTCAATAATTTCTCAGCAAGTGAATTAACAAGATACTGTATCCTATTTTCTTAAAATTTTCGTATTTTATGAGTTCCCTTCATTTCCATAACATGTTGACGACCGTTATTACGTGGTCATACTAAGCTGTGCTTTGATATTTCATTTTGTAAGGTAAAATGCATAAATGCCAATATTAGTTGCAGTTGAGGTTGGCCCTTCAGTAGCTAATTTAAGCCCTTGTGTTGCTTCTTCTCAGGATATATTAGAAACCTCATGTTGCTGTTATGTCTAAATCCTTATTGTTTCACTCTTAACTCAAAATTCATTATAGGATCTTTCTCTATTGCAAAGACCGAATGTTCCATAGAGTGATAATTTGTTTGTTCTGTTGGTCATTACAGTGCTGCAGTTGCTGAAAGGAAGAGACTTCAGAATAAGAAAGTGCTTTCACAGAAGAAGGAATTTAGGCGGAACAGAACTAGCTGGGATTGATGCAACCTATCTTGTACAAAACGTCTCCGTTTCCTGCCATTCCCCAGCGGACGTTAACAACATTTCAGCGTGGTAACTACCGGAGTTTTCTTCCCAGTCTCTCTTTCTTGCTGGTTTTAAAAAGTTACTCTACTATGATACCTTATGGATTCAGATGCTGCAAGTGTATGACAAATGTCATTTGCTCAGCTTGTTCATTCAGCGGTGTACATAAACCGACAAAAAAAAAAACAAGGGTCAGACTTGCTGAAGGCATCTTGGTGAAGAAGAAAGCTATGTTTCATAGGCGTTGCCAGTTTTTGTTTCGTCCATTGGGGACCGGCTCTCTGAGGGGCTGTTTTTTTGTCCTAAAACGCACTGTATACACCAGTAGTCGCTGCTCCCTGAACTCATCAGATAGGTAGTACTCACGTGTAACTGAGAACTCGTCTGTAAAACTGTAACGATTTCTTTCTTTGAGGACTTGAATTTGGCGAATTTAAAGGTTAGTGATGACTTTCTCAAAGCATCTCAAGTTTGATCAAATTTATACAATAAAGTACTAACATTCATGATACCAAATAAGTACCATTAGTTTCTTCATTAAATATATTTTCATAGTATATCTATTCGTGCCATAAATTTTGTGTGATTCTCTCTGTAATTTTGGTTAAATATAAAATGGTTTGATTCTCCAAAAAAGTTAGAATGACTTATAATTTAAAGCGAAGGAAGTAGTAGCTGATTTTTTATTCTATTTTTATTGTTTCGCTGTCAACGTCATCGACGCCCGTCGTACAGTATCAATGACTATGAGCACGGGGCATGACTGAATTGCTGTGTATATTGAAAATTAGGACACGTTACAGGCACCAGGCAATGGGCTGCAAGCCTGCAACGGTGCAGTGGTCATACACCATGCTAACAGGCTACGCCTGTACTGAATTACTGATCGACCGTTATTGCCAGTTCGAACTGCTACCAGAATTCACCGTGTATCGCCATTGCCTGTTCATCAATATAGTACAGTATACTGATACACCCTACATCTGCTGCAGGCCTAGGCCACTCGGCCATGGACCGAGATCAAATGCAGTAGCCCTGCGAGTAGGGATGGCAACGGGCCCGTTCGCCGATTCCTCCCGGGAATTCTTCCATCAGGGGACGGGAATGGTAGCAGTTTAATCTCCACGGGGAATCAAACGGGGGAAAATTGGTCCCCGTCGGGGCTGGCGGGGGCGGGGATGATAGTGCAACCCCCGTCCCCGTATCCCTGCGTCCCCGGTTAAAACCAGCAGCAAGCAGCGGTTTGTCGCGAGATCTGACCCAGCAGCCTACGAAACAACATAGCTCAACAACAGATGTGCATATAAATCAAGGCCAGACTCAGGAGCGACGGCGAGTCAGCGACCTCCCCTCACGGCTCGAGCCATGACCCCACGCTCCCGTGCCAGACGATCGCACGGGGAGGCCCCCAGGTCTTCCTGAAGATCGGGGTCAAGTGCTGAGTGCCGTGATGTGCTAGCTGGCGAGAGGAGCAAGAAGCTAGTAGGGAATTTTATATCGTATTTTTTCCTTTTGATTTTTGTTTGCTCGGTGAGAAGTCTTGCAAATTGTACAGAATTGTATATGGATGTGATAATTGTACAGAGTTGTATATGGATGTGATAATTGTACAGAGTTGTATATGGATGTGATTGGTCTTGTTTTGTTATTCTTTTTCGTCCTCATTTAATCCCGGATGCTTGAAAGCTTTCTTTGTAAAACGAGATTGAACAGAGAAAGAAATCAGTCTGCATTGAGATGGGTCCCCGCGGGGATTAATTCCCCGCGCGGGGCGGGGCAAAACTTCTCCCCGACAGCGTTCACGGGGACGGGGACGGGGACGGGGACGGGGACGGGATGGGGAGCTATCCCCCGACGGGGAATTCCCCGTTGCCATCCTACCTGCGAGTCGTGTCCCCTGGTAGGCAGGAAGGCGTCATGCGGTCACAGTGACGCCTACTGGGTACACCGTGCACGCGGGTCAGACGTCCGGACGCACGCCGGCATGCGCGCCAGAGCTCGCCAGCCGGCCAGGCCTGACCCGACGACCTGGTCTGTTCGCGACCCCCGAGGCAGCACCTGCCATCGCCATTCCCTCGTCGTCCGCGCCGGCCGTGTCAGGGACGGAGCGCCCGTCACGCTGCCACCACCGCGCGCCCAGGCCCAAGTCGTGGGCTGGCGCCAGGCTTTGACTGCCGGGTCACGACGGCGTGCTCGCACTGGCCAGCGCCCAGCGGCCAATTTATAACCGGGCGGTTGGACGTCTCGTCGCTCCTCCACCGGCAAGACGTGGAGAAGAGCGGAAAACCCGCGGGCGCGGCAGAGCCGAGCCGACCGCGGCGTGCTGCCACGGACGCGACGGGCGCATGTGGACTCGCGCCGCGGTGCCGGCCGCTGGGTGCCGCGCGCACGGGCGCGGTCCGTGCCGTGTGCGTCCGGTCTGCCTGCCCTCCGCGCCGAGGGCCCGGGCGTGGGGGCGCGGCGGGGGCGTGGGGCTCGGCCGCCCGCGGGCCACAAGGGCGTTGCTGCTCTCCGCGCGACTACTGTTCTGCCTGCTTTGGTCAGTGAAACTGGTGGCTGGCTGGTGGTGCGCTGTCGTCGCCGAGCACAGCGCCCGTGCTGTATCTTTGCTCGTCGTCGCTGCCGCTCACGGCCGCTTAGGCAAACAGTAAAATCTTTTAGCTGGGAGCCTGGGGCCGTGGGTATCTCACACTTTTTTCAAGCGTTGGTGTACGTTGTAACTGTACAAGCGTCGCCGTGCACAGCGGCGCAGGACGCCGCTCTTGCTCGTGACAAAGGCATTGAACCCAACGGTAGGCATTGCGGATTTGCGGTGACTGTACCTGTGCCGCTGTGCGTCTGTACTGACATGCGGCCTACATGGATTTGTCCCGTGACGAGATGAGGCTCCGTTCGGGATAAGGGGAAAAAACTGACGTACTTGGGGTTGCAGAATGAAGATTTGAAGGTACTTAAGATTTGCTTGGAATTGAGGCATGCGTCACATGTTTGAAGGATTACACGAGCAGTTTCCTATTTCCTAATGAGATTATTGCATATCAAAAATGGCGTAGCGGTATTTTTGGTTGCAAATGTACATGACTACTCCTTGGTGTGGAAGAGCTACTTGTACCCTTCGTCAACTTGGGCCAAAGCCACGCCCACGCGCAATACATTTCCCAACACACAGCGCCGTACGCACGGCACGGGCACGACGCACGGTCCTCCACCACCACCGCTAAACCCTTCCGAAAGAATCCCCAAATCTCGCACGCCCCGAAGCCTTCAAGGCCCGAAACCCTAGCACCTCGGCCTCCCCGCCGCCGCCCCCCCCATGGCTCCCGGACTCCAGCGCTTCACCGACATTGCCGCCGACGGAGCGCCCCGCCTCGACGCCGCCGACGGCGAGGAGCTGGTCCGCGTCGACCGCGCCGCCTCCGTCGCCCTCGGCCGCCGCTCGCCGGAGCCCCCGGGGACCCTGTTCGTCACCACCAGGTAGTTAATAAAGCTCAGCTTACACGGCTACTCCTCCAACACCTCTTCCGATGCCTAATGTTTCGCTAACCGTTGGCTTGCTCGCCTCAACTAGGAGGGTGATTTGGCTCAGCGAGGTGGAGAAGGGCAAGGGCTACGCCGTGGACTTCCTTGACATCACGCTGCACGCTGTGTCGCGCGACCTGGAGGCGTATCCCTCGCCCTGCCTCTACACGCAGGTGATTGGACAAGCAAACTCTCCTTCCGCTGATACTGTAGTGCTCGTTGTGGAATTACTCCCTCTTGAGTCTTGAGGTCCAATAAGATGAAAGATTGATCAGGTGTAGCTCTGATGTCCTAACAGTTGAGTGCTTAAAGTGTGGGGTATACTCTACCTTGAAGTGTCTTGGACCATGGTCTAGGATCCAGGAGTGTTTTTAGCTGTAAGCTTCTTGGTGGTAGAGGCCTAGTGGGGTAGGCTGTACATTCCATTGTGAGATGCACTTACTGAGAGATCCCTTTGTTCTTGGAATTACAGAAACGTTCGGCTTCTATTTTGATTGATGTTTTGAGAATACCTCACAGCTTCTAGAGAACGGTGAGCTTTGATTGACAGATCATAGAATAGTTGTATGGGTTATTGAGTGTAGGACTTCTGTCACATGATGCGCCGTTGTTCTTTTCCTGACTATTGCAGTTGAGCTGTGGTGAAAATTGCAGCTGGAACAACTTCTGGCGTTTATAGCTTTGCATAGATTGGTGATTTGCTTGGTTTTCTTGGGCGTTTGTGATCAATTGTTCACAGTGGATACTCACAATGTTCGAAATTGCTTGTAGCTCATGCATTTCCACAGATGAACAGAGTTTCTCTCTATGTATATGAGGGGTGGTTTTGTCTCATTTGGAGATAGGTTTCTTCATTGCTACTCACCAATAAATCACCAGTTACCAGATGATGCTATAGAGTTCTTGAACAAAGCAAGCCCTCATTTGCATACAAATATATGGTACTCTTGCCGTGTTGGTTAAAATTTGTGAATGAGAACCCTATTGAACTATATCATAGCTGCATATCCTGATCCTGACAAGAGTAGATCCCATTTTGGTGTTTAATAGGTGTGCAGTGAATTAATGTGTCTGTTTCTCTCTGTTGTTTTATTTTTAATATAATATTCTCTGGTATAAATGTCTGACGTTTGGTCTATGTAATTTGAAGATTGAGGCAGAAGTTGGCACAGACGAGGAGGCTGGTGAATCAAATCCTGAAGCAAATGATGAATTAGAGCTATCAAGAGTCTCTGAAGTGCGCATTATACTGGGGGACCCTGCTCAACGTATCCTTTTAAATTAGCATGCCATATTCAAATATTTCCTTGTTTGCTTGATCTTGGAGTTCAAGTGCTTCCTGATTTAGTTTTTATGACTTGTGATCTATTGAACTGATTCAAGACGCTTCTAATTCCATTATGCAAATAATCCTCTCAGTCAACCCTTGGATATTTAATTGAAAAACTGAAGTTGGCAGACTACAAAATTTTCTTGTCTTTTGAGTTCATGAGAAATTTATCTAGTTCCATTGTTGGCATTGCATGACTTGTATCCTTGACAGTGCTTCAGTGGAGGCACTTTTTGATGTCTTCTGTCATTGTGCTGAACTGAATCCTGATCCTAATGCTGGTAAGATATCTTTACAGTTGATACTTAAAACAATTCTGTCGCAAAGCTATGTAATCTTTTGAATTTCCAGAGCGCCATGGGGAGAATGGTTGGTTCAATGGTGAAGATATGACTGATGTTGGCTGGGTTCATGGCGATGAAGACATGGTTGATGGTAAGTTTTCTTCAATATTTTTGCGCTAATGTGCGTGTGAGCAACATTTTGATATCTTACCTTCCATGCAGAAAATGTTCCCCAGTTCTTCAATGCCAATCCGATAGGTCAAAATGGTGGATTCGACCTCAGTCATTCAGTATTTGAGGTACACGACAAATTTGTTTGTTATTACACTCTTATAAGTTTGCTTTTAATGACTGCTGTAGAACTCTGGTTTAGACTCAGTTGATTCTTGAAGTCTTCTATTGGCGTTGCACATCCAATGGGGACAATAATGTAACACATATGAGTCTATAGTGGCCCTGGCAAGTATTTGTCTGAGTTACATGGTTATTAGATTTAGAAATAGTACGTGAGTTTGATGCAATATTAAAATTAAATTAATCAAGTTCTTGTGCTCAGTTAGTAAATTTAACTGAAGTGAATAAAATTTATCTGCAAAAGTTGGCATAAATTATCTGTGCTGCTGCATTTATGTTTCAGAATTCTCAGCTAACATCTGTTGATGTCTTTTTTCTCACAGCTTCAAATCAACGACCAGCGTTTTGAGGATGCAGAGGAGGAACAGGAGAGCCATGAAAATGGAGATTAGAAACAGGGATATGTTGCTCTAAGGCACCATGCGATTTATTTTGTTGTAGATCACTACCGATGCGTCTTGGTTGCCTACTGTTTCGTCTACACTTTCTCTTCCTCTTTCCTTCCTCGATGTTATAGGATTAACATCACTGAGCAACTTTCTGGAGTTGCATCGATGGTTACTTTTGGTGAGAAAAGGTCTTGCTGCTGGTCAAGAATGTAACTTGTAGAGCATGATGGAAAATCGTGTGAAATTAGTTCGGTACTTTTGATCTAACAAATAGAAGGTGAGATTGGGAAAAGAAATATATTATCTTTTCCCTTGTATATCGTGGCACAGCTATATTGCGTCTGTTTGCAATCGCTGTTCTCAGTCATTTTGGATGTCACCTGGAGGCTTTTTGTCACTTCGTCAAAATTCAGAGTAGGTATTGCCAGGAGCCATTGCTTAATGGTACGTGCTTCATGAAAATCAGAAACATATAATTAGCTAAAGGGCTACGATGTGTTTATCTTTGTTCAAAAAGCAAGGCCAGCTTCAGTTCTAGAAATTTTTTGAATCACTTGGAGTTAATTATTAACAGCTCTAAAAAATCTTGGAACTGCAACTACTCAAAGCATTTAGTTGAATCATTCTGTTCATAGTTTAGATTAAATACAGATATAAATACTTTATCTTTGAGCTGGAGTTGTGCGAAACATGCCTCAATATCCCAATCTCGTTTCCACCTGAGTTCCAACAAATGAAACAGGATTTAGGGTATTTTTTAGGTATCGAGCAAAATAATCATGAATACAGGTGAAATTTCTTTTGAGTTTTTTTATGACTCAATTTTCGAGCATAAATCACATATATAGGGTTTGTACTCAGAGTATTCTTTAGGTGAATCCAGAGTAATTTTGCAACTACAAAGAGTATTTGTTTTGCTGTGCTCAAGGCTCTGCCTTCGCATTGAAGTTTCTTGGGCAAATTTGCAGTTCGATTTTCGTAATGGCACTCTCCAATAAGGGTTGAAAATAACTGAAAATATGAAATTATTCAGAAAATTTGTTTTTTATTATCTTTGCGGTCGTGCTTTTGTATAAGTTTCAGGTTGTATTCTTTCAATAGTACAGTACTGTCGATCGGGGGATAAACCTGAAAATACTGGAGGACAAAATTTTCTTCTCATAAACCGTCTGTTCTGGCTCTAAAACCGCCTACTTTTATCTGAATAGAAGAGGACACTAGAGGACAAGCAAATGGTAGAACTAGATGGGCCGTCTTAAGCCTGGTTCCAGTTGGGCCGACCCGTCCACTTCTCATATAAGTAGCCTCGAACCCACCCCCGGGCGAAAACCCTAGCCTGCAGCGCCGCCTACCCCAAGCAGCCGAGCGAGGAAGCGAAGACCCCTTCCCCCCAGCGCAAGAGCACCATGGCGGCGGCGGCAGTTTACGGCGGTCTCAAGGGGAAGCTTGGCGTCGAGGATGCCCCCGAGCTGCAGCTCAACCGCATCCGCATCACCCTGTCCTCCAAGAACGTCAAGAACTTGGAGAAAGGTATAACTGAACCTCAAGAATCCAGACCCCTATTTCCTGATCTGGTCTTATATAGTCTTTTAGCTAGGCTTGATTGTATAAAGTATAAAACGTGATGATGTGTATACAAGCTTCCTTTTCCTGCTGATTTGTATATAGTTTATGATTACGCATTAGATCTATCTGTCGAACTCGTGGCCTGCGGTATTCTAACGTCTAATTGGAGTCTCGAGAACATGCAGAAATTTGATGTAGTATTGTAATTTTCCGCTGCTCTTTTACAATTTCCCGTTGGTTAGGATTGCGGGGTGCGTGAATCCATTTCATATTGTTTTGCTGGTGCCCAATTTCATGTACTGTGCGCTTGTGCACAAGTGTGCAGCCAACGTGCTATTTCTGATTCTGTTTGGTCCTACAGTAGGAAGATTTTCGCAAATGATACTGATTATGCGTCACTGCTAAGTCAAGTCATTGCAATTATTTGTTTGTCTCAATTGCAATGGTTGTGGCGTTTTTCTGGTTAGCTTCTAGATGCCTGGGGAGGTCTGCAGAATCTGGAGTTCATGGATCTTATCATGAACCTATTCAATGGGTCAATACCCACATCTTTGTGTAGTCTCTGTTGGCTCTTTTTCCTTGATGCAAGCTGAAATAATCTTTGCCTGTCATTATTTCCAGGAGTAACTGGGCAATGACAAATCTTTTAATGGTTGATCTCTGTGGGCCTTTCTTGTATTTTGTGTTCTGATCAAGTATGCTGTATGTGATGTGCTGCTTTAGAATTCCGTATCTTTTATACTAAAATGTATTTTTGTCACATAAGCTGCAAGTTGCACCATTGTGTTGTAGTAGAATCATATTCACGAAGTTTACCAAACTGATGATTATTGTGTTCTGCTGGTACATATCAGTTTGTGCGGATTTGGTGAAGGGAGCCAAGGACAAGCAGCTGAGGGTTAAGGGACCTGTCAGGATCCCTACTAAGGTTCTCCACATCACCACCCGCAAGTCTCCTTGTGGTGAAGGTAATGAGTTGTTTTAAATCATCTGCTGTTAAACTGGTGTCATGGCTTTGGATGATTTGACAAATTGAGTTTTATTGTGTCATCAAGCTATTTTTAAGTGCTAAGATGCTAATACTGTTAAGGTGCTAATTTTATACAGTAGGTGCTTTAATTGGTAGGGTCTCTTTTTTGTACTACTGCTAGATTTATCTTTCTTTTCACTATTGTGATCTGTACGTGGACCCATGGATCTGATTTGATATATCTAGTCTATACCTTGATAGGTCTTTTGTCATTTCCGGTTGTGAACTTGTGATAACCTTGAGTAACTTTTGACTTCACCTGGGTGCTCACGCCTATTCCTGTTTGACCCTTTTGAGTACATTTTTGTTATTGATAACTCTCTGATACTATTTTGTTGTTTATTATGTCCTGATGAAATTGACTAACCATATTGTAATTTGTTGATCAGGAACAAACACATGGGATCGCTTTGAGTTCCGCATCCACAAGAGGGTGATTGATCTGATCAGCTCCCCTGATGTGGTGAAGCAGATCACTTCCATCACCATTGAGCCTGGTGTTGAGGTCGAGGTGACCATTGCCGATGTGTAATGACGTGCAGTTCAGCTGTCATAAACTATTTATATCTTGTGTTGCATTAGCTTTGTGCTCCATTTGTGTGCTTGTAAGAGGACATCGAGTGATTGTTAGCACCCAAGACTGTATTTTCGCCGCCTATAATCCTATCGTAGCTGTCTGTCTGATCTGGGCTGTGCAACTTGAAATTTTGTTTGTCTATCGTAGCTGTTTGTCTGATCTGATATAAGGGATGTGCAACTCGAAATTTTGATTCAGTCTGTTTTCTCAGCGATTTGTTTCCCAATGTCGCACCTTTTGTTTTTAAGGCTTACTGTGCTTTTAAAGTCTTAACATGACTGTTCCGGCCAGTACTGTATTTTTCCTTTGCGGAATGGGGTCTGTTTTCAACAGTGATCTGGCGTGTTGTGCCACCATTTCGCTTTTTTTTTTCTGCAATAGTGGCATAGTGCACCATGGGCGCGTTCTTGGACAGCTAGAGGGAATGCAACCCCTCCCGGCCGCTGCACGCCGCCTTCGTGCGCCCACCGCCATGGCGCCATGCCCCGTTCGCGCTGCCGACAACGACATGGACGCACGGCAGCGACGTTTGCCGTTCAACGAACGGGCAGGAAGCCTCTCCAGCAGGAAATACCGAGGCAGACCGCAGTGGCCTTCTCCATTGGGCATTGGCTATTGCCTGACATCCTTCTGAATTACCGTAGTTCAGTTACAGGATAGTATCACATCACCATGAGTCCGTGACGTTTGTTACGGTAGATTGTCAAGGAGGTAGACTCACCAAGTCATACCTAGAACAAGAGGCTTCGAGATGCGTGCCACCGTCACAGAACAAAAAACAAAAGGAAATGCCGACTTGTTCAGGGAATCGTTGTTCGACGTGTGATCAGAGGAGATCCGGTGTGGAACTTGGTGTTCAACTCTGTCACCGCCACCTGGAATCCCAGCCTATTGGACCGACGACGCTTAACGGCTAAGGCATCCTCTATGCTAAACCCTGTCACGTACTCAAGCGAAAAGAAAGGAAACAAACGATTCCGTCTCGCTCGTTTTGCCACGAAATAAATAGGTACATCCTCACTAGTGCACTAGGTTCGCATTGTCAACCGTCAACAGGAGTAGATGAGCCGTGTTTTAGTGCCAGGTCTGTGCCGTATGAGAAACACTATTGCTTACGGGTAGGACGACGACTTGGAAGTCACTCAACGCACATGTGATGCGAGTGCGCATGCTCACGCCCCAGCCGTCAGCCTGTAACAGCTCGCTAGCGTCAAGGACTGCACAGTTGAGAGAACGGCCATAATCACCATACTATTTTTTTTTCCTTCAAAAAGAGCCCATAATCACACCGCCATTACGAGATGGTACTATTTGTCTATTCCTAGGACCTGAAGGGCAACACGATCACGCGATTTATACGGACCATGACAATCTGCCTCGTTCGCATCATGGAATGCAGAGGCGAAGCGAGACACGAATGGGCAAAATGGGACACGCTGATGGGGAGAGGAAGAAGCGTACCGACAGTCCAAGATCCGATTTCCGATCCTTTCTTTTCTTTTTTTTTTGAAAAGGAAATTTCCGATCCTTATCCCGTGATGAAATGCCACCGGCGCCGCGCGCGCGCGAGCGACCCCACCGGCCACTCGATGCCCTTGGGCTCGTGTGAAATGAAATCCAACCAAACGATAACGATGAACCAAAAGATTTTTGAGCCCTAACCGAAGCAGGCACCCCCAACAACCGAAAACGAAGCGAAACCCCGGCGGCACCTGGCACGTCCGGCCCCCACGCTGCGCCCCCCCCACGGATTCTCAATCAATCAAAATCAAAAAAGAGAAAATTTCGCTGCAACAGCATCTTTGCCTTTGTTTTTTTGAAAGGAAAGATCTTTGCCTTTGTGATTTTGCAAGCATTTTAAAGTTTCAAGATATACCGAACGTTTAAGGATTGCATCAAATGTACACACGTGATAGCCTTGAGGCTTTGGACACGTATATATGCGATTTGCGATCTCTTTTTCTCAAGGACAACGTCGTATCCTCGTCATGGGCACTACTGTTTCTTTTATGGGCAGTCGGTAGTCGGTAGTCAGTACAGCTCGCTTATACTAGTAAAGAAATAAAATTAAATTAAATGAAGAAATATAGTATAAAAATAAAAAGGAGGGTCATTCGCGCTGACCCCACACGCGCGCTCGTGGGAACTCGTGGTGCTCCTAAAAAAAAATCTAAAACGAGAAAGTAAATAAAAGGGAGATGCGAAAAATCCTCGGAATTTCTCCCCAGATGTAGCGCCCCCGCAAACCAAATCTGAGGAAGCAGGCCCCCTCGGAACCAAATCGAAACCATCCGCTCCTCGAAAAAACGGCAGCAGCAGCCCAAGCGCCGCCGCGCGGACCCAATCGCCCCCAATCCCCCGCGAGCCGAGATCCGGGGGCCAGCCGCATTGCCGCGGATCGAGGAGGGGATGGCGCCGCAGCTGACCGGCGCGCCGGGCTCGGCGGCCGCGGCGGGCGGCGCGGCGGCCGTCAAGCCGCAGTTCCACCACTACCACCACCACCGCCTGCCCCCGCGCCACCACCACCCGGCCCCGGCCTCGCTCCTCTCCAAGCTCGCCTTCTGGTCCGTCTGCTCCCTCTCGCTCCTCATCGCCTTCCTCCTCCTCTCCCCCTCCTCGGCGCCCGCCCCGCGCGCCGCGCCCGAGTCCCCGCGCCGCTCGCTCCACGCCTCCCCCTCGCCCACCGCCTCCTGGGGCGGCGCCGCCTGGGAGAAGAAGGTGCGGGCGTCGGCGCGCGTCAGGCGCCCCCGGGGCTACTCCGTCCTCGTCACGGGAGCGGCCGGGTTCGTCGGCTGCCACGCGGCCGCCGCGCTGCGCCGCCGCGGGGACGGCGTGCTCGGCCTCGACAACTTCAACGACTACTACGACACGGCCCTCAAGCGCGGCCGTGCCGCGCTCCTCGCCCGCTCGGGAGTCTACGTCGTCGACGGCGACATCGCGGACGCCGAGCTGCTGGCCAAGCTGTTCGACGTCGTCCCGTTCACGCACGTCCTCCACCTCGCCGCGCAGGCGGGCGTGCGCCACGCGCTCGTGGACCCCATGTCCTACGTGCGCGCCAACGTCGCTGGTCTCGTCGCGCTGCTCGAGGCGGCGCGCTCGGCGAACCCTCAGCCGGCGATCGTCTGGGCGTCGTCGTCTTCAGTGTACGGGCTCAACTCCCATGTGCCTTTCTCCGAGCATGACAGGACGGATCGACCAGCCTCTCTCTATGCAGCCACCAAAAAGGCTGGCGAGGAGATCGCTCATGTCTACAACCACATCTATGGGCTTTCACTCACCGCTCTCCGATTCTTCACTGTCTATGGGCCTTGGGGGCGTCCAGACATGGCATACTTTTTCTTCACCCGGGACATCCTTGCTGGTCGGCCGATCACGGTGTATGAGAGTGCAGGTGGAGGCTCACACCAGACTACCATTTCCAGGGATTTCACCTACATTGATGATATTGTGAAGGGGTGTGTCGCGGCATTGGATACAGCTGGTCGGAGTACAGGCAGTGGTGGCAAGAAGCGAGGCCCGGCACCATTCAGGACATACAATTTGGGGAACACTTCTCCTGTGCCTGTTACACAGCTAGTGGATTTGCTGGAGAAGCTGCTCAAAGTGAAGGCTGTGAGGAAGGTTGTCAAGATGCCAAGGAATGGAGATGTGCCGTATACGCATGCTAATGTAAGCCTTGCACAGCGGGAGCTTGGCTACCGGCCGTCCACAGATCTCCAAACAGGGCTCAAGAAGTTTGTGCGGTGGTATCTTGAGTACTACCATCCTGAATTGGCTGAGAAGCAGAAGCAGTATGCCGGTAGCAAGGGCAAGGGTTCACGTGGTCATAACGGCAGCTCGAGCAGTGCAAGATGACTGTCTATTCAGTGTCTTTGTGGCCTCTCCTGACGGTGTGTATCAGAATTCTACCTCCATTGCTTACTTCATCAGATTGAGAGGCTCATTTTGCTCAGCACATTCTGAAAGTGGAACAGAAGTTAAGGAACAATCATTAGGTAGTCATAATTCAAAAGCCTGTTGCTTCTCTTTGCTACCTTGTAGCTGGGCATTTAATTCCTAGGTCCATTAGTTGGTTCTTAGGATGACACTGTTTGGAAGGTGTTTCATGGGTTATGGGGGAAGGCATTCTGTTGCAAAGACTACAATAGATTCTTTTAGTAACATTTTGTACCACGGGAGAGAACTAAGTATATCATGACCTGCTCTTGTTCAATTTAATTAGTGATGATCTACGATTTTCCTATGCTCCATCTTTTGCTGCTGTGCGTCCTCTTTATCTGTAAGGTGGTGTGGCTGAGCAGATAGGTTGCAAAATTATTTTTGCCATGAGAGTCTTTAATTCTACTAAATCCGTTTTGGGTCTGAAATTTTATGTCGTGAAGTATGTTTTCAGGTCATACAATTATAAACCATCCCGTCATTGAATTAATGTCACTTGCCTTTTGTGGGCTTGTTAGTGTATTAATTTTTGGTTAGTTGTGATTGCCATTGCTAGAGTTATGAAAGCTTTATAACGGTGTTAGAAATTTTCCAATATGTAGTTAGCATTTTATTGTGTAAATCAAAGATCCTTCAAAAGAAATTGTGTAAACCAAACAATGCTTATGCATTTTAAATGTGTATGGGCTGAATATAACAGTATGGATCTACAATTGTTAGGGAAACACAAAGTGACAATTGGAGGGGGTTCGAAGGTATATATGATTGTGCTTTGTGGGAACTAAGGAGTACTAAGGTGATAATTATCTATGTTTGATATAGTAAATAAATAGCAATATGTGCTTTGCATCTTTTAAGATCTTATGCTACCCCTTGATTGTTTTTTGATTCAATTTGTTGCACATGGACACAATAGGATGAGATAGAACTGTTGAATACCTGTTCCAGCACTACTGCTTGATGATACATTGTATCATGCATTCATGCTAGCAGCCATTTGTGAGGAATGATGTAGAAACAAAGAATCCATTTAACAGATCAAAAGGCCTTGCAGAAGCACAGGTTGGAGCCATATTGCATCAGAAAATGTTAAAATTCCAGCCTATTGTTGCGTGCACTTACAGTTGCTCACGTGGTGGTCAAGCTACTCCAATTGACCATGTTGTATTGGATGTGGCATTTCCTAGATAAAGCACTTAGTCATGATGAAGCTTGCTGATGATTCTGCAATTACATGATTGTTGTTGCTCTATGATTGTAGTGCTTTTTTTTCAATCTGCATAAGCATAACTGTAGGCTTCAGTCTGCATGATTATATTGATGCTTTAAAGTGAAGCGGAATTCATTATGCTAAGGTGCGTGCGTAAGGAGGAACTTTTGTTCAGTATATCTTAGTTTAACTGGGGACTGGAGTATTCAAGTGGTAATAGTAGATGGGTAGCAGCTTGTCTAGCCTGTGGAAGGCTCCATCATTTGTCCTTTTTGGGAAACAAATCCAGTGGCCTTTTTATAAGCAGCGTTATACAGGTGCGTGTGCAGGAATGATGTATCTGGCGGAGCTGCAGATCTGAACGTCGTGCCCAATGCAAAGTTTCATCTTGACTGGTTGACCACCAGAATAGACTGCTTACTGAACTCTTATTTCTTGCGCGTCCTTCCTTCTGCTTCCGCCCGTCCGTCCATGTGCGGCCTCCTTTCCTGGATTGTGATTGACATGCATGTGCTCTCTTATCGCCGGCCACGAATTGTGTATCCGCGATCCTCAGCCACGTCGTTGAAGTGGCAATGCTCCGTTCCGGAACGCGAAATTTCCATCTAAGGTCATCGTTCTGTGATGTAGGAAGCAGCGTACTTCTTTGAGCTCCAGTGCTTGTTGAGTTGTTGTTGCCCGTCTCCCTGTTTCTGTACATGGACAGCCGGCACAGATGTTCGGCGCCGTCGAATGTTTACTGCAGTTGGATCGGATGGCTCCATCAGGTCACCGAAGAGATAAGGAGGTTTGGGATGGGCATGGCCTGAGGGAGGCGCGATGTCGGGTGTCCGTAGCAATCGGATGACATTGCACTCGACCAAGCCAAGCTGAAGTGCTACCCGTCTGCAAACCTTGGAAGTATCAAGCATCGAGTCGCCGCCGCAGGTCCACAGCAGCTCACTGGGTCCCCCTTGAGATGAAAGAACTCATCGTCGAAGTTTTACTGACGTTTTTAAGTACGTTTGGTTCCTTTAGGACTAAACTAAATTATTTGCTAAATTATTTGGTTGCAGTGATTAAATAAGTTGAACAAAGGCTAAACTACCCTTAATCATTGCCTACCCTGCCCTCCTTCCCTCCTCCCAGAACCAGCGGAGACTTTCGTGCCTAGGTAGCCCCTCCGCCCTTGTGCTACCTCCGCCTCCCTCGCCGCCGGCCATTGTCCAACAATGGGACCCCACCGACAAGCTCGCCACCATCCTCCTCACCCTTCGCGCCCCTCGATTTGGCCCTACTCGAGCTTCGGCAGCCGTCCTCCTTGCGCCCTTGCCGAGGTAGGAAGTTTGTTGGCGGGCACCGTCCTCCTCTTCATTTGGGGTAGCTCGCCTACAATTTGAGGCCGCCGCTGTCGAATCGCCACCCTCCTATGGCCAAGGTCCTTCACCACCCCTCTGCTAGCCCTCTCGGCGGGCGGGTGGTCGGGGGTGGTAGGGGCCAGCGACAAGGCGGGGCCAGGGCGGTGGTAGCGGGGTGGGGGTCGGGGGCGGGGCAGGTGCCAGGGAGGGTGGGGGCTGGCGACGGGGCGGGTGGGGTTCTGAGGGAGGTACGGGGTATTAATGAGGAATACACCCTGTCCAAGGTCCCTTTTAATCTCTATAAGTAACCCTTGAGGACTAAAAGACTAAAGTTTAGTAACTTTTAGTCACCTATTTAGCAATTCAGGGACTAAAAGTGACTAAACTTTAGTCCCTGAAGTTCAGCGGGGCAAACCAAAACAGGGCCTTAGTTGTTCACGGCAACACACTGGTGGACTGGTGAGCAGCACCAGAATACCACCAGATCGTGGCCATACTCGATCCTTGGGCCAAGTACTGCATGGCCCGCTCAACCGGCGGCCTGCCAGCCGCGGCACGCAACGCGGCCATGAGCCCATGAGCCCTCGTAGGCCGTAGCTCGGCTCTAGACCCCTTAGCGGCCTGCCAACAATTACCTGCCTTCTTGCTTTGTGGGAGTGTGCCACGCGAGCCCACTCCTCACGTCACGGACACACCGGCCGCCTCTCCTCCAGTGATCCAGTCTCGACACCACCACGCGCCCACACCACGCGCGACGCCGTTCCGGATTTCTGAAGCCTAAAGGCCGCAGGGCGCTGGGTTGGCCAGTGGCCGGAGGAGCTGTCTCCCGTAGTTCCGTTCCTTTCACAAGTCACAGGCTACTCACTCGAATGGTATTTGCAAGCCAGGAGGTGCCACTGAAAAAAAATAATCAAAATCAACCATTGACGCACGCCCCCCACAAGTTGGTGCACCTGGCAAGCTGCAAGCCACGCCTACCTTTTTCTTTCTTTCTTCATCATTTGTTTAACGGAAGTAATTAAGTTAGGCAGTTAGCGTTGCGTCGGTGGCAAAGCGAGCGAGGAATCCTTACAGCTAGCCGGAGCGTAACTTCGCACAGGGCGCACGCGGCGGCTTCAGCGAAAGGCATCCCGAGCAGAGAAAGGCAACCCCCGGCAGGCTTTGCGCCTCCGCCCTCCGGTCCGGCAGCAAAGGATTCGCGGAATTCGCGTGAGCGTTCGTGGTGACGGGCGCAGCAGTACAGCACCAACCGCGCGCACCTGCGGAGGGGATGCGCGCTGCCCGGGCCTTCGGCGACCACTTCACTGTCTTTCCATTTCGAAATGCCCCGCTCGGCTGCTCCCATGATTGGTGCCGCGGACGCTGTCGCCGTTAATTGCCGTGCCCCTCTGAAAGTCTGAATCATTGCAGCGGAACTTAACGTTCATTAAGCAGAGCACTAGAGTTCGCTTGGCGATCGCTGTTGTTCAGCTCTGTGCCTTGCCGTTGCAGGCCGCTCTGCCGACGGCGAGTCCGTGACGCGACGCCGCAGAAAAACCGCGTCGCCGACTCACCGTCCGTCGTCCGACGGGATGGATGGACGGCCGGTGGGCGGTGGTGGTGGTGCGGTGGTTCTTGGCGAGCCACAAAGGATGGCTAGGTGGCGGTGGCACCGTGACAGGCGAGATACGAACTGATCGATGGGTTCCGACTTCCGAGTGCGACGGATGACCGCGGAAAATGAGGTCCGGAGAGTGAAACTGATCGGAAGTTTTCCGAACAAAACGACTGGACAGTGGACACCGGTTTCAGACCGCCACAGCGCTGCAATCCACTGGAAGCTTCAGCTACTGCTGCTAGCTCAAAAATTAAATTGGATTTCCCGCATAAAAGGTCCCCCCCTCTTGACGGGCGACGGCCCAACCACCACTCCTTGTCTTCCTCCGTGTATTCATCCAAGTGCTGTCCGCTTCTTGAACACGATAAGCTTTATTTTTCTTTTTAAAAAAACACAGACGAGAGCTGGACCGACAACAGGACAAGCATGGGCTGAGAATGGAGACGCACGACTCCCAGCAGCGGTCTGAAGTCTGAACCATTCAGGCATGGCCAGATGGAACGATAGAGGAGGGAGCAAGTGCCATGATTGAATTGCCTGCGCCGAATCCAGTATCCATAATCCACTCTTGTCGCATCTACTCTATTTTCCTGTGCGTACATGCCCGTTTAGTCACTCTGACCTGATCCGAGTAAGTAGTGAACCTGTACTTCCACGTTGAAGTGCTGGTATATCTCTTGTAGTGGCACGTATGATTGCTCCCACCAACTGCCGTCACCGGTGGAAGCAGCCAACAGGCCAGAAAAATGGAAAGCAATACGCAGAAAGTCCAGAGCAAAAGATAATCAATGGAAGGCCTAAAGCATACCAAAGTACTGCATATTTTTCATCTGCAGATGAGACCGGGCTAAGCAAAGAATCTCTCACAGGAGTGTCCATGCAGTTCCCGAGTTTGGTGGAGAGAGGGAAGAAAGCTGGAGATGGTTCCAGTCAATTCCAAGACAGGGAAGCAAAGCAAAAGAATCTTGAAAAGCAGCAAATTCCGAAACATAAACAAAACTAGAACTTTTGATTAACAGAAAACCAGAACCAGGCTTACATGCAGCTAATCGAGTATCATCCTCATACTCTATAATCTAGCCAGTTGCAGAATCCGTATTATATATGTACATGGATGGATCATCAAGCAGCACCAGAAAAGCATGGAATCGATCGAGCAAAGACCGAATTAATTACGTGTATACATGAATATATCAGGATTGAGGAGGGATTCATCCATCATGGCCTCCACATGTCCCTGATGGTCTCGTGGAAGCTTGCGAGCACGAGGAGGAGCACGACGAGCATGGCGACGCCCCATGGCGAGCTCCCCTCGGCGGGCCCGCTGTCGTAGCCCGGCCTCCAGCGTCTCTCGCTGGGGTAGAAGCCGAAGAAGTAGCCGTCGAAGGACTCGACGGAGGAGATCCAGCGGATGAGTAGCACGAGCGCGATGGGCACGGCCAGCAGCGCCCAGCTGAACTGCTCGGCCGCCTCCTCGATGAAGTCCTCGTAGGTGAAGAACCACGACACCCCCAGCAGGAGCGTCACCATGAGCAGGATCAGGATCACCGGGTACGGCAGCGGCGACAGCGTGAACGCCTCCACGATCGACGACTCCGGCCGCCGGTCGCCGTAGTACGACATGGCTGCCTTGGTTTGGTTCGGGCCCTCTGGTGATTCTTGGCTTGGGAGGTCGATGAGAGGGGAAAGCGAGGGAGGGAAGGAAGGGGAAACACGCGGACGGAGGTGGTGGCGGAACCGGCGCGATAGTAGGGATATAGAAGGGGCGTGCAACCAACCACGGATCGTGTCGTGCGCGCGGCGCGGGGATGGGTGCGTGTAACGGCCCGAAGGGCTCCTGCTGACGTGTGGAGAGATCGTGGGAGCGTAGCAGAGGACGCCTCGTCCTGCTGACGACTGATTTGACACTCGGAAGCTCACTCAAATACTCCTCGTGTGTGATTTGTGGAGGATTCGCACTAGAGCGACCCCAGCGTGCGTCTGGTATGATATGAGCGACAGAAGCAGATTCGGATTAGAGTAATCGACGAGGGGGGTCGGTGCGCGACGTCTGGTGCAGAGACGCGTGGAGGCCGGCAGCACGGTCGCGTTCTTTTTTTTTTTTCCGCCTTCTTTGTGTGATGCGTGCTGATATGCTTCCTTGAGACTCCCTGGTGATAGTTCAGCGGATGAATCAGTCATCGTCGAAACATTTGAGCGTTAAATTCTCTGAATTCCTGATCGGTTTCGATCTGGATGCCGTCGCGCTGGTACAGGATCCGTGGAAGGTCCGAATTCTGGTCTAAAGAAGGCACTGTCCAATAATTGGATCGCAAATTGTGATCGGGACTTACTAGAGCTTGTGTATGGTCCTGGATGTTTGCCTGAAGACGAGGGAAAGCTAGACTGAAAGGATCTTCTGTAGCCGTACTTGCGTATATTTCTACAGGCAAATTGATGGACACTTGCCCCCTGAATCGTGGGCAAGAAAATTTCTAGTAAAAAAGCTACCATAGCTCCTCTGACGTTTGACGGGATATGTCAGCTGCTTTCGTACAAATTGTATTTTTTTCCTTCACGTTTCCGTCATAGTTTCAACAAAAAAAAAAGGTTTTCGCCACAGACATTGTATGTTTCCTTTTTAGAGGATTGTAGTCTTGTACTCGCTCCGTTCTAAATTATTATTCGTTTTAATTTTTCTAGATGCATGATTTTTACTAGTATAGACATATCATATATCTAGGTGCTTAGCAAAAACTATAATCCAGAAAAAGTAAAATAAATTATAATTTGGGACGGACGGAGTAGATAGGAGTATGACGAGATTCCTCTTTATTTTCTTCTTCCCAAAAGACTAATGAAGGAGAAAGGTTACTACTTCTTACATAAATGATAGTTTTTTAAGGATATAAATGAGTATTTTTGAGAGAGAAAGAGAACGTTGGTAATGATGGAAGGAAATCATAAAAGCCTCTTTTGTTGTCCAGCCCACCACAGCCCAGGTAGCCTCCTTTTCATCAGCCCAAATTCAACATAATATAATTCGAGGACCACTCCTCCTTTCCCGTTTTGGGCGTCCAGCCCAACCCTACGGGCCACTTTGGGAACTCAAATCCCTACAGAGATTCCTGCACTTTCCCTGGGCTAGAAGCCCACCCAGAAATTTTCCCCGGCATTTGGAAACGTCCACGACGGGCCTCTCCAGCCCGACCCCTGCATTTGCCCCGGGCAAACACACCCCACCTCGACCCATCGGGCGTTGTTCCCCGTCATCTCATCCGCTCCCACTATTCTCCCCGACGCGACGCGAGGTTGTGTGCTACCGGCGGCGGCTCCTTGATCCTATGCGGCGACGACTCCAACTCATCCTCGTCCGCATCCACCAGCGTCTCCACCTCAGTCTCCTCCTCCGTGAGGGAGCAGGGGTACCCGTAGCTATCACCTCCACCTTTGGGAATCGCCTCGGCAGCTGCATTGCTCCCACCGACTGGCAGATGAGCTCCGTCCAAGTTGGTCTTGTCCTCTTCTGCGACCTTCTTCCCCCATCCCATCACTATTTGTTCCCTTAATTTGCTTGATTTTTTTTTTCCGCTATACCGGATTCAAAAATTCTTGGATCTAGATTAGGATAATTTTTTTCTTGTGTTTCAGTTCCTGGAATAGCTCAATAGCATCTCGATTCACCTATTAAAGATCACGTGCTCCTTGTTTCTGAGCTAGGTTTTCCATAGTATGCTTTGCTACCAGATCTTTTGTGAAATTTTTGTTAGCTGGGAAGTGTCAAGATTTACTTGGTTGCTAATACTATTTTCCTGTGCAAGAACCTTCTAATATTAGGCTAAGTACCAAAGTTGTTGGAACTATTGGTAGTGTAATAGTAATTTTTGCGAAGCTTGCAGTGCAGAACATGCTTTGTTAGATCATCTTTGTTAATCAGTTTACTTTGTCAACCATGACTTTGTTTAGTTGCGCATCACCATTATAGTGAAGAAATATCTCATCTCCAAATCCACCATTTTGTAATATCAATATTTATGCATGTAACATTATGTAACACACAGATGAAAATGTATCAGATTTAGTTTTCTCACCTCCAAGGAGCATCCTGAGTAGCTCTGCTTCTTAGTGTGTATATCTTTCTGTAGAAATGTTAAAACAGGACAAAAGTGAAAATAATCTCATATTACATATCTTATCTGCAACATATTTATTTTATTATTTTATCATTCATGCTCGCATTCCGTTTTTTTAACTAAGTGCTTGCTTTGCTGGTTAGGATGGACCTCTAAATTATTCTTCTCCTAGCCTTCTTTCTAGCTATGACATTCTTCTACACATTATCTTTGTGAATACCCTGTTTGATCATACCATATCATTCCATCTTCTTTGCAACTGCAATTAAGATACAAGGATAATCTAGCATGGCAAATAATCATGGCAGGATGTTGAAAGTGGGAGTTCATATCTGATAGACTACTGAGCACTTGAAATTCCAATGTATGTCTTGTTAGACCATATTTTCTAGCTTGTTCGTATTGCTTACTGTTGATCTAACTGGCACTGCGGATATCAAGAGCCACATTTGCAGATGATCGAGCCAACAAGCTTGCCGGATGGAGTCGACCATATGCCATAGATTAGCTTCATTTTTAATTCTAGCATGAACTGGACTCTCCTGTCTTATTCTATATCAAATTATTGTGAATGTGCGGATGCCTATAATATGAACAATTGTGAATGTGTGGATGGAAGGCCTATAATATGAATATTGGTGCAAATTTTAGCTATTTATCATAGATTATTGATACAGATAATATAATTATTTCTCATGTAATGCTTGTGCTTAATGATGTACATTGCTGGTTTAAAAATTTAGAACACATGATGAAATTTGGTGGGTCCCAAAGGACTAAAGGAGTACTTAAGTATAGTCTGTAAATTTTATTATGTATTTACAAGAGCAGTCGGGTAGGGCAGCGGCAGGTATTTGACACGTTAGCCTGAGTAGTCGGACAGGGCAAACGTGCCCCTTGCCGACCTCCTCCATCTCCAAACAACGCCGGGTGGCGGGGGAGGCCTAGGGGAGCGCCACCTGAGGAATCCAGTGGCCGGTGGAATCCTTGCCGGGGCTTTTCTTCCACTGATTAATTAGCCACCGGCTTCCAAATTAGCCCTAAAATTTCACCCGCGGCCCTCTCGTGCGATGGTGCCTTCCCCTTCCCCGCAGCCTTGATAATCAGATTGGTTTTATTGGTTGTAATGGGTGGATTTTTATTTTGGGCTCCTTCTAGTTGGTTTTTACACCTGCGACCCTCTCAGGCGGTGGTGCCTTCCCTTTCTCCGTAGCCCTGATAATTGGATTGGTTTTATTAGTTGTAATGGGTACATTTTTATTTTGAGCTCCTTCTAGTTGGTTTTTAATAGACTGGCCCATTAGATGACTTGGTTCGATTTGGGGGAGTATGGAGGATATTTGGAGCGTGCTGTATTGTTTCGGGTCCGAAGGCCTTTCAGCCCGTGGGTTACAACCCGTTGGGCGTTCGTTAGCAGGCCGTCTCGTACTCTCGTGAGACCCTCCATCCGGCCGGCTATCCCCTCGAGGGCTCACGCCTCGCCTCCCTCCCCCCGCCGCCACGCCTCTGCCTCGCGCGCCGCCGTCACCGCCGCAGTCACACCTCCGCCTCGCCCACGCGCCACCACGCCTCGTCAACGGCCGGCCACGCCGCTGCCACGCCAGTCCCGGCCTCCTCCACGGCCGGTGGTGGCAAACCCTCAGCCGCAAACACTCGCTGCGCCGCGGTGACCTAGCGATGGCCGGAGAGGACGCCACCGTGGCCGGTACTGCGGCGGTAAAGAGGCCCCGGAAGGAGGAGGAGGACGAGGAAGACGATGACGAGTTGGACAATGTTCCAATCGCACTGTCTAGGGCCAAAAAGGCGGGCAATGCGAGCGCCTCCAAAGTCCAGAAGGAGGAGGAGGACGACGACGAGGAAGACAACCTTCCGATCTCGCATTCCCGAGCTAAGAAGGTTTGTTTGCCTTCCGTTCATCCAGATCTTATTCTTCAGCCTGCTTGCGGTGCGGGCGGTGTGAGCAAATCTAGATTTTGAGACATTTACTTGATTGTTTTTTGTGGATAATTCGTTTGTTGTTGTCTTCAGTCAGCTCTTTTTATCAACTTCGTTTGTGAATATTGAGAATTTGTGAAATGCGCCCACGCGATGTTGTCAGTCGGGATAACCTGGAGCTTATCTGGATTGCAGGGCATTTCATTGGAATTTTGGGGGTTTAGTTCAAATTAAGGCTTGTTAATTAATCGATTGCGAACCGCAATTGTGTTTTGTGCACTGTTATTTTTGTTTTCAGTCTGTTTTGTTTTTCCAGTGACATAAAATGACCCTAGTTAACTGAACTGTCTTAATCTTTCTTATGTCTTCTAGAAAGCTAATATCGTTGTATTCTGTAGGGAAACGAGAAGCAGAAAGGCACCATGAATAGCAGCACAAAGGCCTCTAAAGTTAAGAAACAAGAAGTCGAGTCTGACGATGATGATTTCATGGTTGCAATATTAACATCATTTTTATTCACTTCTATATTTTCCTTGGTTCTCATTTTGGGATTAACAATTGTGCACCTTTCAGCCAACTTCGCAGAAGAAAAACAGTAATGCCAAGGCATCCAAGGTCAAGAAACTAAAAGATGAAGATTTGGAAGATCTCAAGGTATGCTATCTCCTTGGTTTATACTGTGTTGTTGTTCATCTGCTTATTAGTTTGTTGACTTGAAGGAGGACAAGAAAAGAAAGAAAAGAGCGGGTGTCAAAGAAGGGGCAAGGATGATCGTTGTAAAGGGTGAGAAAGCGAAGAGAGAGAGGAAAGTGTATGACTTGCCAGGGCAGAAGCATGATCCTCCTACGGAAGTATGACCTTTCTATTTTCTTCAATCTGGTATTCATTTGTAAAACTACTAATTTTATTTTGCTGCAGAGGGATCCATTGAGGATTTTCTATGAATCGCTCTATGAGCAGGTGCCTACTAGTGACATGGCTGCAACCTGGTGAGATACAACATATACATTAGCTTGAAAGATTTGTGTTACAAGCAAACTAGATGTAGCTATAGTAGCCCATATCTTTTCTGGGATCAATACAGACCAATCTGATGCCCGAGAACCAATGGTATAAAAAATCTGTGTTAAATAAATTCTTGCCAAATCTTTCATGATTTTTGGAGAATAATTCTTCACAAAGAAATTTGTCAAGCGGTTATGCCACACTTTGGCAAGAAAATCAGTGGTGATATGTAGCGTTATGCCGACCACACTCGTAGTCTTTAACTATAAGTTTACTCTTTTTTCATGGCAATTTTAACTCGATATATACTTCTGTGTTAATTCTATCATGTAGGTGGGCTGCACATATTTATACCTGATAGTTGGCTGCAGTAGTTGTGGAGCTCTAAACTTTACAATATCTGAAGTTCTTTGATGCAAAGACCAATCTGAATGCCATTACCTCAAAATGGATGATCCTTTGTTGTCTAATATATGAGCCATGCCTTCTGTACATACTGGATTTGTTTTGTGGTTCTTAATAAATATCTTGTTGTGCTTAAAATAACATGTAGCATTATGTTCTGTTTGGTTTTTAAGATATGCAAAATGTGGAAAGGCAAACTAAGATTGGTCGAAATTACACCTTTCATTTGAAGCCATACCATCCTGATGTGAATTCCTTAAAGAAAATTCATGCAGTGTTAAATATCAAATCTCAAGCATTAATTTCTTGCACAGATAAATGGTTGCTTGCTATAGGCTGGAGATCTTTCTTGGTCTGAATTTTCAAAACTCGACAACTGTAGTTTCCTATTTAGAGTTGTCTAGCATGAGTTACTGTTAGTCATGAAAATAATCCTCTGGCCACAGAAAAAAAAATAAGTCTTTTTGTAGTTGCTTTAACTTGGTTTCAGTTAGTTTCTGTTCCTGAATAGATCATTCCCTCGGAATAATGTTCGACCCATACTAATTTGCCAAGTGCACTGATAACTGGCGAAGTGACAGCTTCTGAACCTGAATAAACATGCTTGTGTGAATCTTGTTGGTTCTGCAGCTTGTGTTAATTTATTTATCATTCAGTCATTCAGTGTCAAGAATTCAAGCATGCATCAACATTCTTGTTAAAGCAACCTAATATCTTTAATGACTCTTGCATAGGTTGATGGAATGGGGTTTGCTCCCATTGGATGTGGCTAGAAAAGTTTTTGAGAAGAAACAGGGCCAAAAGTTGAAGTCACCAGTTAAAACAACTGTTTCCAAGAGAAAGCCTACTTCTCCAACCAAGACACCGGCTTCATCTGCTATGAAGTCCGTTTCAGCTAAGAAAAGTGCTGGAAAACCGACATCTCAAAAGAAGAGGAAGGCAAGTAGCGAGTCAGATGATGACGACGACGATTTCGTGGCTCCTAAGGCAAAAACCAAAAGGCAAAAGGCCTAGTCTTAGAATCTCATTTTTAGCAATGAGAAGTGTTTTTCAGACAATATGCTAGATCAGGATAACCTTGGGAAATGATGAGAGAATTGTTGCTTCCACCTAGTAATGCTATCAGGCATCCGGTGTGAAGTATGTCGATCCAGTCTCTAGAGTTACCAATTGTTGTTGAACTCCATGTCTTCTCAGATCCAGAACAAAAGGGGCATGTTGCAACCTGTTACTTTGGTACCATTTGTCATGAGTATCTAACATTTGAATGCTTACGCACATAGAAACCAAACATGTTCCTTCGAACTCTGCATCCCCAGAGGATATGAACTGCAAAATAGTTGCATTTCCCATTGACCAATGTGTCTGGCTTGAACACCTTATTCCAAACGTATACATCAATCGGGTTAACAAACCTGACGACCTGCATCTTTGCACTTCATCAGGTTGCAACCGAGGCAGCATAACATGCTGCCGCGGTGCCTGTGATCAGACAAAAAGCAACACCACAGGCCCCGCTCGAATACTGAAATTCTGTTCCCTCCATGTAACTGCCATGTATGTAACTTTATTTACTTGGCGATGACGTCACCAGCTGCGGCGAGGAGAACAGGGCGGAGGATGCACCGGAGGACAATGGCTCGTGCACGACGGTGTTGGTGGAGACGAAGACGGGGTTGCTGTTCAGTTGCCGCATGATTGCCCCGAGGGTATCTGTGAGAAATTTCTTGAACTGGGCTTCGTCTACCGTCTTTCCGTCGCCGGCGTTTGCCGTCTTGATGGCCTCGTCCACCACAGCATCCACCTGAGGGATAGTTGAAAGCATCAAGTCTAAGTTCAGACTGAAAACACCTCAGCATTGGTACCAAAGTTGAGATCTGCTGCAGGACTGAATGTAAAGGCGATGTGGAGATGTTACCTGTTTAACTGCACCATAATGTGGCAGGCTTGCAGCATCGGCCATCTTATCAAGTGCAGCTACGAGGCACTCCTTTGATGCCTTGTTCTTATGTTCTGATGGTACGCCTCTCCAAACAGAATCCAACAGCTGGTGCACAGAACAAAGGTTATTTCACATAAAACGGCATTGCCGCATTGGCGATTGCACAACTAACAAACTGCCTGAAAAACAACCAAGTTTTAAAAAGAGAGAGGAAGTTTGATGTACCTTGTCCAGCTCGAATTTGTTGGCCAGCAGCCTCTTGACGCCACTCCCGTCGTAGGTGTTCTCGGTGTGCGCGACGATCACGGGCTGCTCCTGGAGCCGTTCGGCGACGGCACCCAGCAGCATCTTGAGCTGCTGCAAGAAGCCGTCTCGGGAAGCCGCCGGCTGCTCGAGCCGATCGGCAGGAAGCTGCTGCAGCGCCGGCTCCACGATGTTCTCGACAACCCAGGCGTCCGAAGCCGGTGGCACTCCGTGGTCGACGCTCAGCTCCTGGAGAGCGGCCAGCAGGCACTGGCGCAGGGGCACGCCTTCGGAGCCCACCTGTGGGAAAATGGCGGCGGCTGAGGGCTCGTATCGGCTGCCGGCGGCGAAGTCCCTGAGGTCCTCGCCGTCCATGCGCAGTATGACGATGGGGTCCCTCTTGAGCCCGGCCGCCATGCCGAGGAGGATGTCGGACAGGGCCTCCTGGAACTCGGCCTTGCTCACCTCGCCCTGGGACGTCCCATGAGTCAGCTCGCTCACCACCTGCATGCACGCCAGCCAGCAGTCAGGGTTTTGTGCAGTCTGCAGCGTGAGAGAGACAAACTCGCACCAGGCACCGGTCCTGATGGGTGCAGATCCAGAAAACAAGCGAGCCTGCAAATAATCTTGAATTTCTTCGTAGCCAGTGGTCGGCAGCAGGTGTTTGCTGCCAGAGGATGATTCCAGAGGCATCGTATTCGTAGCCATCAGGGATGCAGCATCGGCCGTGTTGAGACAGAGAACGAACCGTCTGCTTATCCCTCGATCGACATTTTCTATACCGATTGCGAGCGATAAGCTTTGAATTTCACTGGAAAGATGCATCGACAGTGCCTCAAATGTCAATGGCTCAGGATAAGACGTTGAAGTGTGGATTGTGATGTTTCAGGTTCTGCTCCAATGGGATATGCCCTCGGGGCTATGGCATCTTGACATGGTCCCGCGGGCAAACCTGCATCCTGCACTGCGTTTTATAATCTGCCTTTTGCTGCTGATTAATTAGGAACTCATGATTAACATTCCCATGGTTGATAATTCAGTTTAGCCAGGCGTGAAGCATGCGCGCGGCGTGTCACGCGTTGATAGGCTAGTAGTGGAGCAGATTAGATAGCTAAATGGATCTCAGCTACTAGTAGTATGCGGTCATCATCTGATAAAACGCACGGGCAATACTTTTCGTGTCCTTATATTTTGTTGTCCTATGTCCTATGCTAAAGTCGCTGCCATGTGATAAATGTATATGCTTTTTTTCGAATCCGGTGTAAAAGTACTGTATGATTCAAGTATTAGGATCTAAATAAGTTTTCGAAAATAAACTTTTGGTCGTTAATATATCTTTGAACATGTTATCAATTGCTCAAAAATATTAAAGATATATGACATATGAATCTGATACACAACTTTTAGACTCTAAGCCTGCATCTAACATAATTGTTAGTACTTATAAAGTTTGACCTTTTCAAATCTTAATACGTCCCAAAAGGAGAGAAGTATATATAGATCGGTGGCAAGTACTCAATTCTGGTTCAGTTAAGGTTTCAAACTGTACAGATTAAATACACACGCATGCCTTTGAGGCTTGTGATTCGTTGATATCAAACTAAATAACATGTAAAACCTCCAAAGAAACCAGGAAACAGGGGCATAACCACATGATACTTGAAACCGACAATAATGATCGTCTCACGTTGTCAGCTACTAGCCTACTACCATGGTTACTACTAGCTTTTAAGCTTTGTCTCATGAAGTAATAACCACACATGATCAGCAAAACCAGCACGCTGCGAGCACGATTCACGGCGAACGCGTACGTACCTCTGAGCAGATGTGGTTGGTGTTGGGCGAGGCCCCCTCCGCGGGCAGGCCGAGCGCGGCGCCGATGTCTGCCACGGCTGGCCGCAGCTCCCGCACGGAGAGCCTGCCGTCCCCGTCGGCGTCGAGCTGCCGGAACTTGCTGTCCACGAGCATCCCGAACGCCTCCCGGTCCTCCACCAGCTCCCGGATCTCCGACCCGTCCACCACCACCTTGTGGTGGTCGTCGTGGCCCTCCTCCTCCCCGGCGCCGGCCGCCTGCCCCTCCCGCGCCTTCCTCCTTCTCCACCACCTGAACCAGCTGCTGCTCCTCTCCATAGCGCTCCCGACCCTCCCCGCCTTTTATATACAAGACTAGCACACAGCACTAGGACGCAGGCCGGCCAGGCCGCGTCGCGTATGGAAAAGTTGCACCGGTGAGGTGAGCTCGGGCGGTGGACGTGCCTCTCGTGACGCCTCTTGCTCGCCTTTCTCCCCTTTCCCACTAGCTAGCTGGCTGTAGCCTGTAGCAGCATGGCCGCCTGGCCGGTGGCTTTGCTTGCGTCTCGGCGTTTGATTTGTCCGCGGCGCGTGGAGAATAAAAAGCAGGATGGGGAAGGAGACGACGAGCCAGCCGGCCGGGGGGGAAAGGGTTGGCTGGGCCGGGGGGGTGTCGGCGGCCGGATAACGCCCGCGGCGGGAGACACGTGTGGGACGGCGCCCACTTGGTCGCCCGCATGTTCCGGCTGCGGCGCCCACCCGAGCCCGCCCGCCCCGCACGACCGCACGCGACGCGATCTCGCACGACGACGGGGATCGCGCGGCGATCGTGGCGACGGCGACGAATCGAACGATGTGGATGAGCGGAGCGGGGGTGTCCGCCGCGGGACCCCGCTGTGCCCGTCACGCAACTGGGCTCTGTACGTGAAAGCGGCGTAGCGTTTGGGGGTGTTTCGATCGATCGGTTTGCGTCTCCGGCGGGTGAAGGCATATGTCATGGTCGGCGCGCGTCGCGCTCGCGATGATTGGCAGCTGGGCGGGTTGCCGGTCGGGAAAGCGACGGCGGAAGGATGGCCCGGCCGTGTCGTCCTGGCACAGCTGCGGCCGGCGATTGAAGCTTTCTTGGATTGCTACGATAACAAAAGGGCTTGACGAGGGACAGGCCAGGCCAAACAAGGAATAAAAGGAACATGTTTTCTCTTCTGCAGTGCATCTTAACTCGATCCGTACCTACCTTTTCTTCGCAAAATAAACAGGAGAGTTGAAATGCACGTCTAACTCCAACTTTACTCAGCGGCAGCAGCTGAGAAAATTTGTATGAACACGGTTGGGTGTTGAGGTATTGGTAGTTTGGTATCTGACTGTGGATGCTTCTTCTTCTTCTTCTTTTTTGACGCTGCTGCTGATGGTACGAATGACTATGGTGCAAGTGCAGTGCAAACCACCCCATCAGCAAGCCACCCACCGATCATCAGGTCCCAAGTTATTCTATTCCTGACCAATATTTCCCACAGGTAAACCTGTACACGTGGAGGATCCTGATGCCGGCCATCAGGTTCAGAAAAATACGAAGTGCTTGACCTAATTGAGGTGAGCCCGTTGGTCTCTGCCTCATATGCTTCGCTTGCTCCAGAAGCATCCGAGTGTAGTTGGTGTCACGCACTTTTTGTCCTTCCGTGTGTGGTGCCAAGGAGCACTGGGCCACCACACCGACTCAAAAGACACGAAAGACATAGGGAACCCAAAGAAATAGTGTGGCACTACGCTGGGTTTCAGTTCAGCCACTTGCGTGCTCTCCATCTGCACAAATCAACTACGTTGTTTAACAGGATAGGACATGCACAAAGAAACAGAGGGAATATCCTGAATAGCGCCGTCTACCATGTACCTCTGCGAAAAATCAACTACAAGGACATGGATGTTTGTGATCGGCCAATGTGCTTCTGCGAAGTGTTTTTACAGTCCACAAATGTTAAAATTCGATGGTGCCTTCCAGTTATGGTAAAAAGAAGTTTCTCCGCAAAACTGACCGGAGAAGGTATCAGGGATTCAAACAAGTACTGGTAGATGGAACTTCTGTCAGAGAAGAGACACAACTGCTCTTGTTTGCCCCAGCAGATGAAAACTGCGCTAAACGAGACATCTGAAGACACATAGGGAATGGCCAGCAGATGAAAACTTGTTTGAAATACAGGCATTCCTTGCCCACGCCACCAATCTATGTACACATGCCGGGAGACAGCGCTATTTACAGCTTAAAGCGCACATGAAAAACCACCAAAACAGCACAGAAAAGATGATAATCAACTCTGGAACAGAATAACCAGGTGAACTACAACACATTGTCACTCCACCAAACAGGACAACCTAAACCTCGTGAAGGACCAACACAATGTGCAAGGAGAACAATGGCTTGCAGCTAATTCCCAGCAGGGTCCTCAGGGGTGGTGCGCCTCCTTAGCTTGGCACGCGTAACACGGATCGTCTCCTCCATTGGCGACTCATCGAGCGAAGGGTCGAGCTCATCTGTGCCCTCAGCAGCGTCACCACCGGCCTCATCGATGGCCATCTTGTCCACCTCTTCGGCTTCAGGGAGTAGTTTGGCACTAGGCTCGGATTTTGGTGAATCAGCGCTTGTGGCTGGAGTTCGCACAGGCTCAATGGCAGGTTTCGACTCACTTTTCTTTGGGCTACCACCAGATTTTGGTGTGGATGCAGATGTGACGGGCTTTGTCGATGCCACTGAACTAGATTTCGCTGATGCTTGACGCTTGATCTTCGGGGAAGATGGAACGGGTTTGGTCTCCTGAGATTGCTGTGCCATTGCTGCTTGCCGAGCAGCGATTGATGCTGCTCTGCGCATAACAGGTGCTGCTTGTTTTTGTGGTTGCTGCTGCTGCACTTGTGGTTGATGCTGTTGTGGCTGTTGTGGTTCCTGAAGGAAATTAGAGCATCATTTCAACATGGGTACCATGATAATAACATAAGGATCAGATAGAGCTGAGCACACATTTCCATCACTTTCTTAGACTGAAAATTCGAGGATACACCAAAACTACTGCTACTAACAACCACACACCATGCAAGTATGCAACCTTGTTTATTGTGCACCTCTTTGTGCAGAATGCAAATGGAATGCCTACACGGAGCAAATTTCTGAATTTGTCCTAAGCATATGGACATATATTTGTATTCACTATCCAGGGGATCAAAAATTAGAGTAGTATAAAGTCCATTTTACTCCCCTCACCTATTTACTTTGTCCACTTAACCCCCTAAGCAAAATTTAGGCTCACTTTACTCTCTCGAACTATTTCATTTGGTCCAATCTACCCCTAATTAAATTTCTCTTTTTTGTTTCTTTGCGTGCAAGTTGAGTTTTGAGTTCAAATTTTACCAGTTGACTTATACCATGATTCTCTACGTTAGAAAAATACATTATCATTTTTTCATGATTACTTTTTGACATTTTTGTATATTTAAGATCAATTTTGTATTAAATATTCCTAACCTATAAAAATAACCATGAAAAATTCTTAGTATAATTTTTTAACATAAGGCATCGTGTTTTGTATCTGCTCACAAAATTTGAACTCAAAATTCAACTCGTACACAGAGAAAAAAAAAGAGAAATGTAATTAGGGGGTTGATTGGACCAAATGAAATAGTTCAGGGGAGTAAAGTGAGCCTAAATTTTGTTAAGGGGGTTAAGCAGACAAGGTGGATAGGTGAAGAGAGTAAAATGGACTTTTTCCTAAAAATTAAAGAGGAGGTCAATAAGTCCATACTTACTTATTTACCAGTTACCTGCTACCGATTTATATTTGTTTAGGAATAATGGTCAGCTTCTGATACCATAATTACATAAAACTTCATGAAACAGATAACAAAAAAGCTTGAAAGTTACTGGCAGGGTCTCAAAAGGAGACTTAACAGGTTCATGCTATGGCTTGAGAAAATACTCATGCACTGTCACAGGTTATTGTGCATAGAAAAGTTTTTCAGTACACATTCATATGTCAAATGCTATATGCTCTTGCTCACTTGGGCAATGAGCATTGTAAGACAAACAAACAATCTCATAATACTCTCGTATGTTTTTGCAATCTTCTAAATACAAGTCACACTACTTCAAACTCACTGCTACTGGTCCAAAAAGACAAGTGTCTTACAAATTTCTAAAATAAAAACAAAAAATGTTCCTAATCTACAAATGCACTTGGGGTGACAAAACACTTTTTTTGCGAGGAGGGGTGAAAAAACACTTTTTTTTGCGAGGAGGGGTGACAAAACACTTTTTTTTGCGAGGAGGGGTGACAAAACACTTGGGAAGCTAGCATTGTATTATCAACGGACATAGACTAAAATTCATATCAATTGTTAGAGAAAAGTTTAGTGCTATTTATGGTGATACACATATCAACACTTTTTTATGGTGATACACATAAGTAACTGCTATTTTTATCAAGCAAATTGACAAAACAAAAGGGACAAGGCATGATAATTCATAGAAATGTCCCTGTTTCCAAGATGGTGAAAGAAACCTACGATCCAGATTGCAGACTAGGTTACTAAACAAGACAAAAGTGGCTTTTCAAAGATAACATGCTTGCAACTTTGAGCAGGGCTGAGGTCCGTTGTAGGAGGTTGGAGCTGATGTGTTGCTATTGCAATGATGTCCTACGGAGGACTCCATTTGTGTTACTTTCCAGACCTTATGCCACTGTGGGTTTTCACTGGTTGCCTTGAATCAACCGTGTGACTGTGGTTTTCGGGCCCAATTTCCCTAAAGTGGGCCACTTCTTTTCTCCTATAGTCAGCAGCAGGAACTCCTTTGGCCTTTTTTGAATGTTCTTCGAAAAGAAAGATTATACACGCATTTTTTTTGGTTGAGCTGCATGATAATTGATAAGCATATCCACTATCCAGAAAATGTATATGGTTCAAATATTCTTGGAAGGGATGTCCAGGAGCCAGAACTCAGAAAATTTGTTAAGGTGTTCGGGGCCGAAGCCAGCAGAGAACGGTGTTGGGGTCAACACCACTGTAGGCTGGGTTTTTCTTCATCGTAGGCTAGTTCAAATCACTGATTTCTCACTGAAACTGAAAATTCTATCGGGGTCAGCTGACCCTGACGAAACTACCTGGCTCCACCCCTGGGTGTTCCATCTTTCATGACATCAAAGTCAGGTTGAAGATGCGGAGCATACATCTTGCTTTAGTTTTTTCAATTACAGCAAGGTCAGCTTTTGAAGCAGATTTTTCAGGACCTAGTAAAAAGCTATTTAATATTGATTATTTCTCTAGCAACTAAAGAAACTGAAAACACCTCTGCATATGATACTTAAACTATAACGTGTGGCAGTAGTAGTGAATGCATCTTGACACAATATAGCTAAGAAACTAGTATAACAACACTGTCAAATTTGCTTCAGAGAACAGGAAAACAAATCTTTAGTATCTGTGTAAATATGACGGTGTTTATCATCCTTAAGTCTGGGAAATATATATTGATTCAATGGCCAAATTTGACAGAAAAAGCATAATAGTGCATTTGATCCACACCTGGTGAGGGGGCTGCCTTGATTTCTGAGAAGGTGACTGGGCGGCAACATATTTCAAAACATCAAAGAAAGTATTCTGTCCTTTAGAAGCAGCCTTCTGGAAATAAAGGACAACCGTATCGGTGGCTCGAGCTCTCAACTCAAGCAGATTGCGATCGATTTCATTCTCATGCTGAGAAATATATGGCCTAAAGAAAGTACCATAAATGTATGTAGTTCCCTGCAATGAAAGAGCATATCAATCCTATGTACCAAAAACATGTAAGGTAGAAGATGCATGGGACAAACTAAGTACCTTTGTCTTTGGGTACCACAAGTATACAAAGAACATCAGCTTTGCTTCTGAGTAAAATGGTAGCCTTCAACATGAGTGCAAACAATGTTAGAGACTCATCAAAGAACTGAAGGAAATCACAACCTTAAGCAGTCTCACCATGATATTGTAAAATCTCCGAATCTCTCAAGAACAGTCAACAGTGCAACTAAAATCCTACACAGAGGAAACAAAACTGAATTTTGCAGATTGCTTATGGAAGCCAATGTTGTGAACACAAAAATTATTGAACCACCTTACCAATACTGACACCAAAATATGAGCTGCTCAATCTCTGGTTTGTTCAGTTCAACAGTCTTGTAGCATTCATAGGCAGGATAGGCGTAGCCAAAGGCCAACCTACAGGACATTGGCATATCAAACACCAGAAGATAAATGAAATGTTAGTGCTATATTTATTCCGATCACCATAGAAAAAAATGGCTGTTGTTTTTCACCAAATTTTTTAATATTTCAGTAAAAAAATATTTATTCCACCTTTTCCCATTTATTCCACAATAAACCATAAAAGGAGCAATTGCCAGTTTAAAGATGCACGGTTTTGGTATCTCAACATCGTTCAAGAGAATAGAATTTTTCGATGCACTTACACCACAAAGGTAGATAATTCACCAACATACAAATGAACGGGATAAAATCCAAGGTATTTTTTTTTATGAAGCAGGTCAAAGAGCACAGTATTGGACATATCTAAGCTCATACAGTAGTATTATGCGATCTCAAGCATTTCAAGAAATGTGGTTACTAGACAACAACCTTAAGGGCCCCTTTGGAACACAGGATTGCAAAAATATAGGAATAGGAAAAACGTAGGAATTTTATAGGAATGCACTCTCAAAACATAGGATTGGAAAACATAGGAAAAAGAATAAGCCGGACCGGAAGAATAAAAACGAACAGAACCTTTGACCGTTGTGCAATGCATTGAAAACTTGCTCCTATGCTCCTCGAGAACGATAAAATATTTTTGAATGGCTTGCGTGCTCTCAGCCCCATTTCCCGGCGAAGAAGAAGGTGGACAAATCGACAGGAAGGAGCGCATCTCCCATTTTTTTAAAACAAAACAATATACTACAGGTGAAACAAACCAAGAGAAATACCGAACTCATTTCATTTCAAATCAAATTTAACCCCCAACATGCATGCCCCTGAGGAATCTCCAAACTCAAAATGCAATCTGCAAAGAACACATTTAAGATTCGGAGCAAGAGAGCGCTTACAGAAGGACCCTGGAGAGGAACCCGCCCATCATCTTCTCCGGCCTTCCTGCGCACGACCAGATCCACCAAAGAGAACATGAATCAAAACACCATCACCGCACCGACACATTTCGAAGCGAAACTACAGGAAACCGAGCATACCGCAAAGAAGTTTTGCAGGAGAGGGATCTGGACGGGGGGCGACCGGGGCGGGGCGGTGGCTGGATGGAACAGACGGAGGCCGCCCGTGAGGGGAGAGGAACGGCCAGGAGCTCCGGTTTCCCCCCTCTCCACGCTACCTCCCTCTCCTGGCCGCGGCTAAAAATACCGGTAATGCGGTGGAATGGAATGCGGAGGGAGAGCCGGAGGAGAGGCGAGCACGTCCGCCGTCAGCTCAAACTCGAACCAACCCGACTGCCTTCAACCATGGGAGTGCCCGACAACATTTCTTTTGCCAACTATAAATGCACCTGTCCCTCTCTAGTGACCTTGGGCAAGGAGAAAAATATTTTATTCAACGCTTTATTTTATACTGTGGCATACACATTCCTTCCCTTATCCAACTGTAGGCCTGCCTCAGCCATGGAAATTGCTTTGCAAACTTCCTAGCATGGAAGCTTTTTACCACACCCAGTTGGTTCTTCTTTTACTTGTGCTTTATGATTTATTTAATATGTCTTATGTTTTTAATATGTTTAGTATTATCAAAATTTAGTATATAAGAATTGTATTTAAATACTTTCTAAACAAGGGTGTGGAATGGTTTTCTGCGCTACCCAAAAAATAGGGACTTAAAATAGTAATATTTGTGTTTAGTAGATTTGTCTTTACAAATGCTTTTATATATGTATACTTCTATCAACATGTTGACCTGGAACCTATAAAAAAAAAGTGATCAATATCACACTCTGATACCGCTGGACGTCAGCGATCAAATAAAAACGAACAGAGATGGTACCCACATTTCTCCTCAATAATGATTTAAGCTTGGTACCCACATTTTTCTTCAATAATTATTTAAGCTTTTCACTGAAATGGGTGTTGCACTAGATTTACCTGAGCCAACAAGAGGCAATGACAAACCCAACTAACACAATCCTCTCCTACTGGGCGCGTAGCTTAACTAGTTGGTGCATATGATGCCTAATGGTAAAAATCATGTTTCTTCATCCATTTTTAATGATTGTCTATGAATCATTTTCTGGATCTTTGGGATGTGACCCTAACATTACATCTCTGTCTCTAGTTGGGATCTGAATGATCATGATATCTAACTTTCTTTCATCGCAATCATGCTACTTGATACCACATATTGCCATCTTGTGATTTTTCGTTTGGGTTACAGAGCTATAAAAAGGCTACACTATTGATGCCTCTCTGATAACTTAGGAGTACGCTAGCTCCGAGATCAAGAAACCGTGAAGCTAGCATCCTCAACTCGTACGACGACGACACGACTGATCGAGGTGCATTTTCTTGTGGTCCGTGTGGCAGCTCACGGCTTGAAGTGGCAGAGTAGTTAAAGTGGGTAGGGTGGGAGGCAGATGTGGTTAACGCACAACGACAGCCGTAGGATCCATAGCATGGAGCAGCGGGGATCGGAGGCGCAGGGGTTGGTGGATGCGAGGGGCATTGGACCCATGGGTGCGCTCTGATCGGATCTGAGCGTCCCGGCCTTTCCTTTCTCTGTCGCACGTAAAAACTTTCTTTGGCCCGGCCGCGGCCGGGGAGGGAGGGACGTGACCACTGGCCTGCGTCCAAATCGCAAGGTGGCGGAGCCTATGGCCCTAGCTGCTAGCTGCTCCCTGTGCATGCATGTGCACGTCTCACCAATCGCCGATCGGACCCGACGCACGCAACTTAATTATACGTGCACGTACCACGCTTGTACCGGTATTTGGTTTCCCAAACTGTCATGGGATACTCTATATATACACGTGTTCATGTGTGAGTGAAATCACGAAAAAATGCAGTAGTGCTGGCTAGTAGCAGCTCTGCACCCTTTTTTTTTTAGATTTCACCATGTGTGTAGGTCGTCAACACAGTGGTGGTATTCTACATTACAATGATGCAGCTCTACTAGGTACATCACGCATGGTGCTCTAGTCTGGAAGCTAAAGCCAAGGATTATTTGGTGCAGATGGGCGTGCACGTGAGCACGTCTCAGCTTTAAGCTGGTGTCACGTGATTGCCATGCATGGGTGGAGGGTAGATTGATTCCTTCAAAGCTAAATCTAGCTTAACTTTATTTGGGGCTCTTTTTCGTCTGGTAGCCTCGGCTGCTTAACTTTCTTCTAGTTATTGATGAGCGTATGCGCCTGTGTATCTGTCAGGATATGGTACCCATGTTCTCCTATACCCACATGTGACATGTATCATATATGACCGCAATAGTACACGTACTCCTGTCTTCCCTTTTGTCTCATGTATAATTCACAAGTTGCCGCCATACAAGAATCTGTGTGGCCGTGACATTCCTGATGAAGAGACCTGCAAGTACTGTACACTCGTTCGTACGGCATTTCATCTGCAATGCATTAGCATAAAACTAGGAACTCATCTGTGCTCTTTCGCTCGTCGATAGATCTCTCTGTTCGCTTTCCTTGTTCTTTTCCCTGTCTCGACTCGTTGAGATGCTCGCTCATCGATCTGCTTGTTGACACGGGTCTTTGGGATCATAATTCCATGGTAGGTGAGGGGACAGGTGGTTTAGTGACCAGTCACTAACGTCATAGAAAGCATCGCAATCGACGTGTTTCATCAGCATTTAGATGCCTGGTCTGTTCTTATGTCACAGCAACCGAACCTAACTAGCGCATCTCTACTATCATAATTGCCATTATTATATCTCCATCATGCAAACAAGCAACGACGATCTTGTACCAGCTTTAATTTGCAGAATAATGCAGATATACAATTCCCTACTGTCAAGCTATGTTGAGGTCTTCAGGGGGATACTGAAACCTGACAATCAGAAGAGCAGAGTATACAATCAGGCCGATGAGAACTCCACCACTGCATCCTTTTCAATCCAAACACAAACAATCTTTGTGTTAAACTAGTATACAATTTGTGCGAGGTTATCTATGTTATCATGTATGGGACCCGTTACGTATTCCAATCTTTGACCAAATCGGCGAAGATAGCATACTCCACCATCAGTTTCAGTTCAATTTAGGCTCTTCTTACCATCAGTTGCAGTTCAATTTAGCCTCTTCATTCTTACCCACCAAAGCATAGCCTAACGCACCAAAACACAGACTGAGCAGATACAAGCTGTGGATATGATTCTGATGAACCTGAACCTTTCTAAACAACTTAGAGTAGCGCCTCGATTAATTTCGTGATGCAGGTTAGAACTTAGAACCAAGGCAGGATTTCCGCTTCCTAAATCAACATGGGTGCAGGATTTCCGCTTCAATTAAGTTATAAAGAATTCGGTTCCCACCCCACATTGAAGCAGGCTCTGAATTTCGCAACTTGTCTCACTATCAGATCAGCCGTAAAACCAACTGTCCACAGATCGTGCATGTTTTTTACGATGTCAAAATCTATTGTCATGCGTCATCGCTTTGTTTTTTTTCAGACTATTAAATCGAAACTGAACCAACTCCACTGGCTGTTTCAATGATGGGCTGATGATCTTTGTTTTTTTACAATTTGGCTGAGGCAGCAGAGTAGATCTGGCCCATGCCACAGGCAACCAGTTAAAGATGATGGGCTGATGATTGTGACTGAAGGGAGATCCTAAAAGACACACGTTCAGTTTCCTTTTTGCAAAGACAAAGTCGCCGCTTAAACTTTCCCTTTGGTGCAGATAAGACCCACATCTTATGGCTAGGTGTAGGACACTTTACTGCTACTCATGGATGCAATCAGCCTTGTGAGATAGGACCTCAAATCAGCCTTATGCGATGGTATATCTCAGATCATGTCCCACTTCAATCGCTTTGTTATCTTTTAGAACGGATAGTGATACTTTAGCCTGAATATATTTATTTGAAATCATTGGGGAGCAGCCACCTAACGATAGCAACTTATAGCTTAAAGATTGCATGGTAACTGAGAGGATCGTTAAGGATCTGCTTAACGGTACTCTGCAGGTGTGTGTATATGTTTATGCCGATCGATTGAGAGGAATGTTCTCGTGGATTATTTCGAAAAAGGATATAGATAAGGGTTTATTTCGGAAGGATGTAGATTGACCATCTTACTATTATTGTTCTTTTTGAAGTCTCTTGGCGAAGCCACCTAGGATCCTAAATGGACACTTTAGAAAAAGAGAGAAATACTAGAAATTCTCCAAAAAAGCAAAACATCTGACCCTCAATCTTAAACTCGAATCATCACAACCATTGGATCTATTATGTTTTGAAAAAAACTACCCACATATACCATTATGAAAATAACCTAAACTAACCCTTAAATTTATATCTAAATTACCCACCTCTGACATTATATAAAATAAACTAAAGTAACTCCCTAATCTTCATCAAAATTACCCACTTATGCCATTATAAATAATATTTAAAATAATCCCTAAATTTGCAACTAAATTTTCCACCACTAATACTTAAAAAATTACCTAAAGTAACCTCTGAAATTTGCATCTATATTACCCGCATATGCCATTATTAAAAATAACATGAGGTAACTACATTTGAATCCAAATCACCTTAATTAAAAATATACACCAATATATGATTCTAAACCATCTATTTCTTACACTATTAGTATATGATATAACAATTAAGGTATATAAACATCATGTGTGCTACTATTTATAAAGATATAGTGAAAGTGGTGAGAATATAGATTTTTGTGTTAAAATTATACTCCCTCCGTCCCAAATTATTATTCATTTTGGATTTTCTAGATACATAACTTTTGAACAAATTCAAACAAATACTTACGAAGGTGAAAAGTTAAGAATTATAAATGTGGATGAAAACATTATAGACTAATTACTAACTAAAATCTATTACAAACTGGAGTGAGCCCACACATATGACAGAAGCCAAACAGCCCAGCCAACTATAGCGAGTGAGTACAGCCTAGCTCTCCGGCCGAACTCCAGCATCCTTGACCATCATCGGCTGATATGCCGTGTCACATAAAAATGCAGCCAAGCAACACGCATATGCGTGTGCGTTGCTTGCATGCTTACACGGTGACTGAGTCAAAAAGACACTTCCTGCAAAGATTTTTAGTCTCCTTTGCTAGGGCCCCTCGAGACTATCAGAGCCGATGGTTCTCCGACGCCTACTGGGCCTGAGCAGAAGCCTCAAGCATCAGCAGCATTGCTAATTTGCTAGGCAGGTGTGGATGTGTTTTCGATCGCGTGTGCCTTCAAGAGTATCTGAATAAGAAGAACGTGCTTTTTAAGGGCAAATACCCTGTACTTTGACATACATATACGTCAATACGTGCATGCCGGTTTTAGACTTTTAGTAGCTAGCTAGTTAGGAAGTTAGGCGTGCATTATCCTTCCGGGCGTGCTTGAAAGTTGCTCTCCATTTTTGAAAAGGTGAAAGGTGCAGAGACCTTCATGTATTTTTTTTAAGCAAACACGTTCATAAAGGAAAAAATAAGATGAGACATCAAAAGAAAAGTTGTAGGCTTGTAAGTTGTAACTATCCACTGTAATCTCTATTAGGCATATTTCTAATTTTCTATATGTTTTGAGATTACATAACCGATTTTGGTGCTCACGTTTACAGAGAACAGTAACTAGAAAGGTGAATGGAGCTTGTTATACTCCTAAATTGTAGGTCATTTTGACTTTTCTAGTTTCATAGATATTATTATACACCTAGACATACACTATATCTAGATGCATAATAATATGTATGAACTAAAAAAAAGTTAAAACGACCTACAGTTTGGTACCAAGCTGATTGCTTAGAAAACTTTAATTATTATGGAGCACTCTCAGAGTGAATAATCAAAACACTGGCCAAGTATGGCTTTAATTGGTGCACCAATGATGGCACATTTTGTTCTTCTCGGGTTGAACTACGCCGATTATGAATTTGTGATGCAGTGATGGCACAACCACTCGATGAAGAATGCTCACGACTAGCAGTAGCAGTCTAGCACCAACTCGATCAGCACAATGTAAAGGAGCTTATATTATATGTGTTGATCGAAGGGGGAGATCCAAAAAAACAAACATCTTATTTCTTTTAATTTATTTTGTAAATAGATATGTTCCTTAGAATTTCCTTTTTGTTTAGATTTATTAATTGCTTTACATTATTAGAATTGCGAGTTATTTATGCCATTATATAGGATCAATAACCAGTGGTGTCCTCAGTCACATCACATCACAACTTTGCTTCCGCCACCGCCAGGACGGGAACGCGTTTGATAGATTCTTTAGAAGTATTGATAGATTATATGCATGTGCAATTCGCGTTAAAAGATTGACTGTGCGTGATATGGGGCGTTCTGACAATGGCCACTGCAACAAGTTGTGATACTGTAACCGATCATTATTATATTAAGCAGAATGAACAAATATCCTTGATCAAGTAATACAACATGCTTCCAGTACATATGGCATTTGAGCAGACAACGTACAAGAAGCACAACAACACATGATGACCAATTAAGTTAAACAGATCTCAACTCCGGACGCACAACAACACAAACATGTGCAGACTCATCTGCATCGGTCACCTTATAAGGCACCTTATTGATGTAAGTAGTAGTATACGTAAACAACCAGGCAACGCGCCCATTTAATTTGAAGTTGCGCGCGCCAGCATGCATGCTTAGACAGTGATACCGGCCCCAACGCATCTGAGTTTGGGCCCCGAGCCGGGAATGAGGGAGCTAGGATTATTGGTGCACACACAAAATTTCACACCTGGGTGCAGGAGACCTATCCTCGCGAGGGTGGTATCGAGCTTCACCATGATATTAGGAATAAAAATCATCTCGATCTTGTCCACGAGCGCCCTAGCTGCCGTTTCGAAGGCCTGAATGTCGCTCAAGACATTAGGGCACAGAGATTGGGATGGCGCCGGTGCCGGAGTCGGTGTCGAGGCCGGTGCCTGGGCGTGGGCGGAAGCCGCGAGCATGAGCGCAGTAGCGAGGAGCAGGAGCGTGGGGAACGCTATGGATTTGAAGGCCATTTTGCTATGCGGCTAGCTAGGCTGTGGATTGTTTCTTGACTGCGTAGTGTGTGCCTTCAAAAGGATCGAACATAGCAAGTATTTATAGACATGCAACCATCACCGCGGCTGCGAGATCGATCCCCCAGTTGTCAATGCTATTGCGAGTTTCTTTTTATCATTTTTCTCGCGTGTTTTAATTACTATTAGTACTGTACCTAACCATCCTGTTGACATGGATTCGGTGTAAACTTCCAAGAACGGAACGTGCCTTTGTAGACATTTTCGGCGCTGCATCGTACGTGCATGGTGACTTCATTACGCAGGACGCATACACTCCGATTTTCTGATTCCTAGCAGATATTACCTGGAGATTCTTAGCATGTGTAGACGTATACGCAAATACTCCCTCCGTCCCAAATTATATGTTGCTTTAACTTTTTTAGATTCATAGATTTTACTATATATACACTTAGATATATATTATGTCAGCAAAAAGGTATGGATCTAGAAAATCCAAAACAACCTATAATTTAGAACAGATCGAGTATACACTATCAGTTTAGGCTAGCTATCTTGGACGAAGTCACAGTAAAAGTTATTGGACATGCGTCATCGTTACGTACAATCTTGAAGGTTGTGATCTTGATTTGGGAAAGAAAAAGATGGAAGCAGCAACCCTTCAAGTCCACCGATGGCAAACTTATCGTTGTTCGGCCAACCCTTAAAGTTGTGACCTCTCCGCCCGTGCCCGTGACCTCTCCGCGTTGCTTTCGAGTTCCACGTTCGATGTCCGTACGTCGCCCGTTGGCCACACACTGCCGGATGTCCGTTGTGATTCAGGGTCTGGAGGAGGGGACGCATGACGCGCTGCTAACTGAATCTGAACCTGGCCCAGCAACAAAATGGAGCCCCGCACAGGGAGCCCCTGCCAACCACGGAGTATTCGATTGGCCCATCATGGCAGCACCCATTTCTGATGTCTCAGCTCATATAGATCATGGTAGCCGCGGCCGTCGATGCCATGCTACGATGCTATATGTCTCTCTTCCGCTTCCCATCGTTCTTTCGCCAAGTCGGTCAAGATGTTGTTACGCCCTCCCACAGTCCCACGGGCCCATCCGATTGTCCTACGACCCGCGACAGGCAATTCCCGTCGCCTCACCATACCGCTCCCTGCATCGTTCTCCCTAGCTTGCTGCTCGCAAGGCCTTTTCTAGGTCAGGGTCAGGCATCCATGGAAAGTCATCTCAAATCCCGAAACTAAAGTTTACCACTCTTACGGCTCATCTGAAGTCGACTTAAAAGTTTGGAGATCTCAAGCACTAGACTACTAGAGCCGTGAGAATAACAGCTGGCTAGTAATTAATTAAACTGCATGTTAATCTTTGATTGATCAGCACATCACGTGCATGTACAAATTACTCACGTCGCACTTATTCGTTCTGTATGTAGCTCCATTACCATGTTTGCACTTACACCGTGACACATTGAACGATCGACATTCACTTCAAGCGCGTCTGCACATGTAGCTAAACCAGCACGAAGGAGCGCAGCAGATCACTCAGAGCTCGGAGGTGCAGGAGGATGGAAGCTAGCGGCACCGCCATGGCCTGCTGCGGCAAACCCTTGCCCTTCCTCGCCGTAGCTGGCGCTCTGATCGACGTCCGGCGCCGCCCCTTGCTGCCAGGCCGGGTCCCAGGCCGGAACTTGCCAGGCCGGCATCATCGGCGCCGGCTGCCCCATCGGCGGGTAGTAGTACGGCATCCCGGCGGCGGGCGCCGCGCCTCCCCCGACGGCGCCAGGCCCGGCCGCCGCGAAGCCGAGCGCGCTCCCGGGCTCCTCCTTGGCCTCCTCTCGCGGCACGATGTCGACGAGGAAGTCGAAGACGTCGGTGCGCGCGATGGCTGCGGCGACGTCGTTGCGCTGCAGGGTGCGGCGCTTGTTCTCCTCGGCGTGCAGCCAGGAGCGGATGGTGAGCTCGAGGATGAAGAGCTCGCACGCCTTGGCGAACAGGACGGGAGCCTCCGCGGAGATCATGCGCACGTCCTCGTCGGCCTTCATGATCTTCTTGATCCGGGCCAGCGGCAGCTGGTGGTTCTTGAAGTCCGACGCCGACGCGCGCTCCGCCTCCTGCCGCTGGTACCCCCAGAACGCCTGCAGCTGGGCCTGCTGCTGCTGGAGCAGGTGGTGGTGCGGCACCGGTGGCGGCCCGGCCGCGCCAGGGACGCCGGGCACCGGGGCTCCGCCGGTCGCCGGGGGCTGACCAGTGGAGTAGGGCAGCGGCTGGTTGTCCATGGATTCAATTGGTTGCTACTTGTGGCCGTTCCGATGCTTCTTCTCGCCTGCTCGGCGTTGTAGCTGATAGCTGCATGGATGTTGAAGATTATTTAGGTTACGTAGCGCTGCAAATGAATGATCTGAACGTGTTCCACGTAGTATGCAGCAAATGGCTAGCAGTTCACAATTCATGCAACGTGCAGACGTATTTCTGTCCTGAAGCGAAACGGGCCGATCAGTAATTAGTGTTGTTGATAGATCGAGGAGAAAGCATTTTCATCCAGTACCATATCTGTAGCGTGTAGCATGGTTTGAGAGTTACCGGATGCGAACGAAGCAGTATCCGAATTCTGGTGGTAGGTCTCATCAGCAAGTGCAAACGGATCAGGAGATGAGGAGGGGAGACGCGCTATAGGTGGTGGAGTGCAGACATGGGGGACCTACTTATCTATACGTGCTAATTATATCACGCATGCATGCTGCATATATTGTTCTTGGGAGAGGCTTTTCCGTATCTATTGTGAAACTAAACATACGAACTGATCTGACAAAATTTATTTAAGCAAACAGATCGAAGAAGGTAGCTCCCACTTGTCGATCTCTCGACTAAATCACATCGAATATATGCATATATTGCCCTATAATATTTGCACAATTTTGGGGGCTATAGAAGGTTTTCTTGTGAAATAGTTGCTAGTCCTTAATTCTTTTTTGTTGATATATGTAGAATGCTATATGTGCCGATGAGCGTTCTCAAATTACCATAGTTTTAAACCAAAGGGGGTGAAAAAGAACCGATCTCGATTGTAGATCACATGTGATGTTCAGTGATTTGGATCGAGTTGGGACAAGAACTCATGTTCCCTTTCAGAAGGCAAAAACTCCATGCATTGTCCATGAGGAGCATTCAAGAGCAATAGTAATAAATGACAAAGCAATGAACAAAGAAAAAAAATGAACTAATGCTATACTGACCAAATAGAAACAGAAACGATTTTGTTTTTGAAACAAGGAGAAAACCAAATCTCCACTTAGGAAAGAGAGGCAAGAAAATAAATTATTTATGCAGGCGCGCGCCTGCATAAGTTTGTCATATTTGTGCAGAAAACTTAAAAAAAGAAAATAATCTTGTGCAAAGCAAATGACGGATAGATCTCAGAAAAGAAACACACATGATCCATAATGCTTTGCAGCAGCAAAATCGAGCTTGAACTTCAACCTGAAGGCAAATCAGACTAACCTTTGTGCCTGAACTTGAGGTGGCTACTGTCGGCTTATATCAAGCTTTCTTACAGGAGTAGTGAGCTCCTCTCAGCTCCTTCAGCACAGCAACCGCGCGCGCCACCCAGACGCTCTTCAGCATGGAGATCGGAAGCAGGAGCTAGCGATGACCCCGCCTCCTCCCGGCCGGCCAGTCCCAGGCTCTCCCAGCTGCCGCTGCCAAAGCCTGAGCAAAATGGCAAGCTCCACTTTCTTATGAGCAGGGGTTGTTGGCCCCATAGGGCTGAAAAAATCGTGCAGTAGACGGAGACCTTGCATATCTGAAAGCAGTCGTCATTTTCGGCTGCTTGGAGCCTAGCTAAAAAGTAATCTCGGCACCTTCATATATAGTTCTGTCTCTCTGCACTGTCAACCGTAAATGTGCGTGGTTGCTGCTGCAGATGGAGAGTTAATTACCTTCAGAAATCCATTACACACAGTGTGATTAAGGTTGCTAATCCGTGGTTAAAATCTCCACGTGTGGAGAAAGATAAGAGGCTACTCATCCTTCAGCTAGAAAAGGGAAATGGCGACCATGATTGCCGACTGGATTAAGCAGCATACACGCCGTTAATTGCAGGATTAGCAGGGGGAGCAGTAGTTCAGCTTCTCTTTTGTCGCACTGACGCGAGCCTTGTCCACGCGATCTGCTGTGAAAATGGTCGCTGATTTGGTTTTGGCCCGTACCTGCGGATAAGAGAAAGATGAAGAGGAGATCGGGAGAGCAGGCGTTCGTGGCCAGGCTTGGTCTTTTCGGATATGGGTATTATCCGTTCTCGAAGTTCCGCAGCCTCTCAAATTCCGGCGCTAAACTAGATCGATCATCGAGGGAAAATCTAAATCTGCTCCACGGCACCGGCTGTAGTTTCTCCTCCCCAACACCGACGCTGTCGCTGAGCAGCTGCTCGATCATGATGAGAATTGGGACCAATCGACCAGAATTTTTTCAAGATTTAACAAATTATATTAATGCTCTCCACGCTGTCCCCACTGCAACTTAGCTGCAGGAAATTGCAGCGCCATTTCATTTATTTATTTTAAAAGATGCAGATTCCAATTATCCGTGAAAATTAAGAAAGCTGTTCCTCTTTTGAACTGAATTTTTTGCAAAACTCTTGTGAAAATTTCTGCATTCCAGGGGCCTTGGGTTTATTTTTCCAGTTATATACGAAGCAAAAGCCCAGGATTGTGTTGTGGTTTGCAGCTGAAATTGGGCCGCATCTGGCGCTCCTCTATATGGGCCGCATATTAGCCCAGGTAAGAAGGCTCCAGAATTTATGGCCCATCTCGCCTCGCCTTCCCTCCTCAATTAATGCCGACCGGGCCAACACGATACGTACCTGTCAAGTTTCGACACGTAAACCAACCCCCCGCGAGAACTCTTTTCTCTCCTCCACAGCTACGATTGCATCCGACCCCACAAGTCAGCCAGCCTAACAATCTCCCCCGCGAAATCCACACTCTTCTCTTCGGGCCGGGGCAAACAAAATCCCAGAGACCCCCGTCCCCAGATCCGAACTCTGGCACCTGGGGCCCAGCGGTCAGACTCCCGATCGGTGCTCGGTCCCGCCACGTCTCCGCATAATACCACATGGTCCACGACCCCCCCGCTGTCTCTACCTCCTCCCCCATCGCCTTCCACCTCCTCACGACGCGAGGAACCGATCAGACCACCGCCGCGCCCGCCGGAGGAGATCCGCTCCGCCCGCGCGAGCCCGATCCGAAACCCCTCGTCGGATCTCCAGGGATCTGACGGAGGCGCAGCGGGCCGGCTGCTGACCCGGCGGGGCACGCGCGGACGCCGGCCATGGCGCGCGGTGGCGGGGGCGGGTGCTGCCCGCCGATGGATCTGATGCGGTCGGAGGCGATGCAGCTGGTGCAGGTCATCATACCCGCCGAGTCCGCGCACCTCACCGTCTCCTACCTTGGCGACCTCGGCCTCATCCAGTTCAAAGACGTAAGAACGCCTGCCCCTGCTCGTCCCTTCGATTGCGCTGTTCCGGGTTTAGGTATTTAGAGTCTTCTTTTCTGCTGGGTGTGGGGGATCTCGTTGGTGCCCCTGCCGAATCCCCACGTTTCGATCTAAGGTGGTGGCTGGGTGATTGGACTTTGTGATCGGGGTTTCCTGGGAACTAGGGATCCCCGTCGGCATTACGCAATTGGGGATTTTGCAGCCACAGCGCTCAATTGTTTTGCTGTTTAATACTACTACATCGGAAGTTGTGGTATAATGGTTCGCATTGGCGTGATCGGTTGCAATCAGAGCTGGTAGTTTATAGTAGGAATTCTTTTTGATTGGGAACTATATCACATATGCACTAGTTGCTTTCAATGAAAGCAACAGTTCCTTGCAAAAAAGTTACTGTTATTATGCAATTGAGCTTGATTAGTAGGTCGTGAAGGGTGTGTTTTTGATGCTTCAAAACTAGGTGCTGCTTTTCTATGTTGTATTTTCTGTTAATCTGATTATTATTTTTTCACCTCAGCTTAATGCAGAGAAGAGCCCATTTCAACGGACATATGCTGCCCAGGTACTTCCCTTTTTAACTTTGACCTCAACTTTTTTCTGAATTTCGCGTTAGCATTAACTTCAAATCTTCACCAATGTGCTAGTCCCTTCTGGTCGCAGAATATCTCTTTTGCTAGTAATGATTTTTAGCCCGTTCCCACGATAACTTAGGGTGTTACCTTGAGCAAGCAATATAACTTTTCATTTTCCTAAATAATAGTTGATATCACATTTGTATTTGTTCACTATATATAGTGTGACCAGCAGTGTTATCCTAAACACTAAACGGTAAACAGTCGGGGACTCTTTGTTTAGTGTTTAGACAGTTTAAACGGTGTTTAGACGAAATTGAACGGTCTAAACAGTTTTGCACTTTATAACTAATTTATACATAATCATGCTCAGAAAAGATAAGTATTCTAGAAAGTATATATATTTATGCATATAAAAGACCAAGTACATATATTCATGCATGGAACAAACCAAATATAAATATTTATCTATGGAAAAACTTGAGTATATATATTTATGGAAGTAAGAATTCTAGTGGAATTGACAGTGTTTGCCTAAACAGTGTGTTAAATGGCCGTTTAGCCTGTATAATGGCGTTTAATTCCGTTCGGTTTAGGCCGTTTAGCCCGTGTAATCCCGTTTTTGACCGTTTAAACCCGTTTTCGTTTAATGGACCGTTTACAGCCTAAACAAAACAGTTGGCCTCCGTTCACTGTTTAGATGCTGTTTAAACGGCCGTTTAGGCGAACACGGGTGATTAGTATTATGTAACCATGTGTTCTAATGTTGTGGTTTTCACGATGTTGTTTTCTTGCTCTGATTTACTTGCTGTACAGATCAAAAGGTGTAGTGAAATGGCTCGCAAGTTGAGGTTTTTTAAGGAGCAGATGTCAAAAGCTAACATATCACCCTCTCCTACACAACTAAATGAAGCTCATCTGGAATTTGATGACTTGGAGGTATTTTAGTCATTGGGTTGCTCCCTAATTGTACACAACTTATAAATCTTGAGTTGCTCACTTAACACTGCCTAATAACAGATAAAGCTTGGAGAACTGGAAGCTGAGCTAACTGAAGTTAATGCAAACAACGAAAAGTTACAGCGGACCTATAATGAGCTGTTAGAGTACAATACCGTTCTCCAAAAGGTATACCTTTTTCTGAAATCATTCTATTGCATTGAATATACCTTTGGTGTGTATGTTTTCTTGGTAAATATTGACAGCTACACCTATTCCCTCAGCAACCTTAATTGTTTCTGGTACAATAGTAATATGTCAATTTAATGAAGGAAGCATGGCATATATTTTTTCCACTAATCGCTCCTGCTTTGTGCCACTAATCACTCCTGCTTTGTGCTCTAGCATCTAAGCTCCAATTGTTTTTTTCATTGTTCAATGTGCAACACATTAGACACATAAGTTAATGACCAGAATCTTCTGTTGTCATTTGATTGTGTGCATGTTTTATTGTTATCCTAGTAAAGAACTACTTTAAAGTGAGAGCCAATGTAGTGGCCAAGCTACCTGTGTGATATCTGCTACTAAGCTTCTGTTTAATTGTTTTTCCCCCAGGCTGGTGAATTTTTCTATTCAGCTCAAAGAAGCGCTGCAGCACAACAAAGGGAAATGGAGGCAAATCAATCTAGTCAAACTTCACTGGAGAGCCCCCTGTTGGAACAGGTACAATGATTGCTTTGATAAAGCAGCATCACCCTCCTTCCTTCTTATCTTATCTTTGTTTTATTGTCTGGTCTTTTTAATACTATATTTCCATATTGGTTGTATCCTTTTAGGAGATGTCAACAGATCCATCAAAACAAGTGAAGCTTGGCTCATTGAGTGGTCTTGTGCCAAAGGAAAAGGCGATGGCTTTTGAGCGGATCTTATTCCGTGCCACCAGGGGTAACATATTCCTTAGACAAGAGCCTATTGATGAGCCTGTCACAGATCCAGTTTCTGGGGAGAAGGTTGGCATATGTTTTTTTGGAAATATATTTATTTTGGCGATTCTTTGTAAAATTTGTGTTCCTAGCCCTTTCAAAATTTTCTACTTTGGTAGTGTTTCCCATTTATTTGCACAATTAAGAAGAAAAACCAGAATGGTCACAGTATAACTATTCCCTTTACTAAACAAAAACGGTAGGCAAGTACTTGGACAACTCTGATTGCGCTAACACTGATACTTATGATTTTTTTTGGTATTTAAGTGCTTAATTCATGAGTGATGATTGCTACACTTGATAATGTTTCCCATTTATCAGCACATTGATTCTGGAATTGCTTACTAATCACTCTGAATGCTTGTTCTGTTCAGCTTATTGTTTATTCTTTGCTTGGACTTAGCTGCCAATCTTTTGTATGGTAATGCAGGTAGCGAAAAATGCATTTGTTATTTTCTACTCTGGAGAGAGATCAAAAGCCAAAATTCTGAAGATATGTGATGCCTTTAATGCAAATCGTTACCCATTCCCAGAAGATGTTACCAAACAACTTCATGCTGTTCAAGAGGTCAGCACTTGAAAGACAATGTTTGCTGATGTTCTTTATTTGATTTCTTTGTGGTAGATGATAACTTCAAGCTAGAAAATTCAACATATGAAGAAAAATGTTCTTTTGGACATATACATTCTTTGCATCTGGTATGGGTGTGCAAATAATTGTATTAGGTCACAGTTATACTTATTTCCAGTCACAAAATGAATCTGCCTTGGTTCTAAGACTGCAATGATATCAATTTTTAATGCTTGGTGAACATTTAATTCCCTAAGTGAAGATAACATCTAAATTTCGTTCTGCTCCTAATTATTGATGGTGCTGTTGATTGCAGAAATTGATTTGTTGACTTTGCATGCTTAGCTTGTATTTGTGAAAGTTCTGAATTAAGGCTGAGCACTGTTTAGGAGAACCTTTTTCTCTCTCAGTATTTAAACATATATGTGTTCTGAATTTCTGAGGTCTTATAGGTATCTGGAAGGATCTCAGAGTTGAAGGCAACAATTGACATGGGCCTAGCTCATCGTGACAGTATACTCAAAAGTATTGCATCTGATTTTGAGCAGTGGAACCATCTGGTAAGCTTCTATTGTTTTTTATTACTTTGTATTCTGTTTCTCTTGTACCACAGTTTCCTTACTGAATTGTAATATCAATGCTACAGGCAAAGAGGGAAAAAGCAATTTATCACACTTTAAATATGTTGAGTGTTGATGTAACGAAGAAATGCCTAGTCGCCGAGGGCTGGAGTCCTGTTTTTGCTAGCGTTCAGGTAGTTAAAATCCATTGGTCTCTTGTAAAGTTTTCCTGCTTCCTTCCTGATTCCCCTTTCCACATCGTAAACCGCCTTCATGATTTACAATGGATCTGTGCAGATTCAAGATGCTCTCCAGCGTGCTACTGTTGATAGCAAATCCCAAGTTGGCTCAATCTTTCAAATTCTCAACACAAAAGAATCCCCTCCAACATATTTCCAGACAAACAAGTTCACAACAGCGTTCCAGGAAATTGTTGATGCGTATGGGTATGTTCTCTAGCTACCCTTGCAACCCCTACAATAGCCCTTTTATGAGGAGCTAAATTCTATAGTGCAGTTGACTTTGGCTATGAATTGGTAGCTTGATTTTATGCTCTTTATTGTCCTTATTATGGGTTTCAATATAATTCGTTTTATGCTTCGAATTTCCCTCGTTTATTTTAAGAAACTATAATCTCTTCCTCATTCCTGTTTTAAGCATGCTACCGATCTGTTTCCTGAGAAACTTCACTTTTTATTCACCAAAGGATTAGAAAAATGCACCCCCTCTATTACAAGACGTGTCTCAGACTGTGTTGGTGCTACATATGCGCAATATTTTCGTTGATTGTCTTAAATATCTTCTCTTATCCTTCGACATAACCAAATCGTCCTCTTTCCATCCTACTTCCTGCAAGATAGCGAAACCATGATCGGTACACAAACCCTTAGTGTTAGTCATCAGGAGGCATAACTGCAGCCTAACTAATGCCAACAAACTGTTCTTAAAAATGTATTTCCCGTCATTGTTCTTGAATGCTTTTTTTTTTATTTGGGCATGCATAGTGCATGTTGATAAAATAAGTGTCAATCGCATAAATACAGAATTGTTCCTCCAATGTTTCTATCAAACTTTTCGCAACCAGCTGTTCGGGAAATTCTATCAATTATACTTCATTTGACTAAATCTAACATGTACATATTTTGAGAAATAAAGTGGAATTCGTTTTGTTTGGGGTTTTTGTCAGTACTAAGTGCTAACATTGTGTTCCCTTATTTGCCAATAGGGTAGCCAAATATCAAGAAGCAAATCCTGGAGTATTCACCATTGTCACTTTCCCTTTCTTATTTGCTGTCATGTTTGGCGATTGGGGCCATGGAATTTGCTTGTTACTTGGGACACTATTTCTGATAATCCGGGAGAAGAAACTAGCTTCACAGGTTTGTCCACTAGTCTTGATTGCATTTTGCTTCACTTATCTGTATGCTGAATGTACAATTCTAAGACCTATTTAGACTTGGAATGCATAGCCGTGTTCCCTAAGACCAAGAGAACTATTTTCTTCACTGGTCTTGATTACAGTTTTTCCCTTTAGTATTTGTAATTTGGGAGAACTATGTTTTGTTAATAATTCTGTGGTAATCTGTGCTTGACATCTGATTTTTATCACAGAAACTTGGAGATATAACGGAGATGATGTTTGGTGGGCGTTATGTAATTATGATGATGTCCATTTTTTCAATCTACACGGGATTAATATACAACGAATTTTTCTCTGTCCCATTTGAGCTTTTCGGTAAATCTGCCTATGCGTGCCGTGATCCGTCTTGTAGGTAAGGAAAATGACCTAAGTAAAACCATATTCTTATAAATTGCATAAAATTTAGCTCATTTATTTCCCCACTTTGGTTATAGAGATTCCACTACTGAAGGATTGATTAAGGTAAGGGGTACATACCCTTTTGGTGTGGACCCTGTCTGGCATGGTAGCCGCAGTGAGCTGCCATTTCTGAACTCACTGAAGATGAAGATGTCAATCCTTCTTGGAGTTGCACAAATGAACCTTGGAATTGTGATGAGCTACTTCAATGCAAAGTTTTTCAGGAACAGTATTAATGTGTGGTAAGTTTATTCGCCGTGGCAGACAATATGGCATTCTATTTTGAGATGAGGATCTATAACAATTGTGAAGTAGTTTATCCATTCATAGTCTTTGGTACAATCACTAGATTATGATTATTCTAATTGTATTCCTTTGAAACAGGTACCAGTTCATTCCCCAGCTGATTTTCTTGAACAGCTTATTTGGTTACCTGTCCTTGCTTATCATTATTAAGTGGTGCACGGGGTCAAAAGCAGATCTGTACCATGTTATGATCTATATGTTCCTTAGCCCAACAGATGAGCTTGGGGAGAACCAGTTATTTAGTGGCCAGAAGACGGTGCAGGTATATATATTTTCCTTATTTTAAGGCCCCTCCCTGAAGCAAACCAGTTGTGCATAATAATTCGCCTTTTCCTCTGCAGCTTGTTTTGCTTCTACTTGCTTTGGTGTCCGTGCCTTGGATGTTGATTCCAAAGCCAGTTCTATTGAAGAAGCAACATGAGCGAGTATGTTTATATAGTATCCCACATTCTGATGTTGCTTTGTGGCTGCAGTTCGCTGACTGTTTTTCTGTTTCTTTTCAATCAGAGGCATCAAGGTCACCAATACGCTATGCTTCAGGGCACCGATGAATCAGTGGGAGCAGAGTTGGGGGAACATCATGATGAATCACATGACCATGAGGAGTTTGAGTTTAGTGAAGTTTTCGTTCACCAACTGATCCACACAATCGAATTTGTTCTTGGTGCCGTCTCAAACACAGCTTCGTACCTTCGTCTTTGGGCTCTGAGGTAATGCTGCTTTAAGCAGTATCTTCAAACACATCCTCACCTACTCACCATCCTATACTTCATTATTTACCGCACTGGCTGCTAACGAGCAACTGATATTATCCCTGCAGTCTTGCACACTCGGAGTTGTCCACTGTATTCTACGATAAAGTTCTCATGTTAACGTGGAGGTAAGCAAAGGAATATCTGTCTTGAGTTCTAGAAAATGAGCACCTCTCTAGTTCTTTAAAAAAATTCTCGCTCTGAAAATTTTACTGTTTGCTCTTGTAGGATGAACAATGTTGTTGCCCTTATTCTTGGCGTCATCATCTTCATCTTTGCCACGATTGGTGTCTTGCTTGTTATGGAGACTCTGAGTGCATTCCTTCACGCGTTGAGGCTTCACTGGGTGGAGTTCCAGAACAAGTTTTACGAAGGTGATGGTTACAAGTTTGCACCATTCTCTTTCGCGCTGATCCGTGAGGAGGAAGATTGAGCTCATCGGAACATTTGTATTTATTGTAGCCGTTGTAAAATCTTGGGTGGCCTTTGTTCCCAGAACAATCATTTTTTCATCTGTTGTCTTGGAAGGATCATAAACCTCCAGTCCCTTGTTTAAGCGTGGGATGAAACTGCATCATTTTTCCTTCCTTATTATTAGCTACGAAGAGTGCAGGGGGATTTTTGGGTTGGTTGGCAACACATCTGGGGTGATATCACCCTTGTATGATGCTAATAAGTAGTTGCCGATTGGGCGATGTGTATGTTGGATATAAATAAGCACTGTATCGAAGGTTGAACATTCCATTGTGTCCATTGCCAATAAAAAGTGCTATTTACGTTACGATTAATCTCCTGCAGTTATGTACCCAGTCATTTTTATCTTCTTTTGGCCGCACCTGGAACTGGAAGCATGTCGATACTTGGATTTGGTATCATTTATATGCTCGGTTAATTGGCTCTATGTTTGCATAATCTAAACCCAAAGTACACCTTAAACGCTACATGCATATGATAAACTCGTACGACTGCCGATTGCTGTTGTAAACTTGTAACATAATGAAATCAAAGCAAAGCCTAAAGGTTTTGGAAACCTGACGACAAAACTAGCAGCCTAATCATCGATGTTGGGGACGCTACTGGCACTGCGCCTGGCGCTGCTGAAAGGCCCTGTGACGGTCCGGCCGACGAACTTGCCGGCCTTGCTGAGCCCGCTGCCGAACGCGCCGATTCCGGAGCCCACGGCGCCGATGCCCGTGCCCACCATCCCGACGCCCGAGCCGGCCGCGCTGATGCCCGAGCCGGCCACGGTGCCGGCCGCCGCGACGCCCGTGCCGGCCACGTTGGTGACCGTGGACGCCACGCCGCCGGTCGCGTCCGCAGCGCCGCTGGCGGCCGCCGTCTCGCCCCTCACCTTCCGCCGCTCCTCCACGGCATGCTTCTCCAGCTCCAGGGCCTCCATCGCCTCCGCCTTGGTGAACTCGTGGTACACCACCTGCACCAGCTTGCCAAGCAACGTCAGAAAACCGGGCGTGCCGCGACGTGCGCCTGCGAATTAAACACGAGCGTGCCAACAATGGCGAGGGGATCGGATCTTTCCTTGATGGTGAGCACGCCTCTGTCCTTCTTGTCCTTGACCTTGGTCGTGTCCAGCGACGACAGCAGCTGGAGGTTCACCTCCTGAACGGTCTCCATCCCCAGATCAGTCAGGGGCAGCTTGGCGATGCCCAGCCTCTTGTCTTGCTTCATCTTGTCCTCGTCGAACACCTGAAAGCGCATAGAGAACTCAGACCACTGGCCACCTCCTCTACTTGCTTTCTATCTGGGAGGAAACAAGTGAGATACCTCAAGAATTAGAGACTGCGTCTCCTTGTCTTCAGCTATCAGCTCGAACGTCTCGTTCCACTGAGGGTTGAGGTTGTCGTCGATGACGCTGGTCTTCTCTCTGAACATTGGGCGTATGAACAGGACCACGTAGGGGTCTGATTTGCCGATGAGTTCCTTGTTCTTGAGGGATTCCGCACGCACCACAGTGACGGTGAGCTTCCCGTGTGGCTTCAGCTCAAGATCGCTGCACAAGAGAGCCCAAGATTCTGTCCGTCATCCCAACATGTTCTTCGACTCAGTCACTCAGACACATCAAAGAACTTCCTGTGACTAGTTCGGTAGACATGATTAGGAGGGTAGCAGATTGTGTTAACCTGACGTCCACGTCGACTCCACCCAGCGGAACAACAACTCTATGTGGCCACTGGAGCATGTCAGTGATCAATGACGCAACTGTATCCTACAGAAAAATAACAGGCAAATGTGAATTTTGTTTCCTGTTGTAGATAGAAATGGAACAAAAAGAATGGAAATTCATGTCATACGTCAATCATGTCTGAAAGCCCAGGCATTGCGGTCAGGCTTCCTCCCACAGCTTTCAGAATGTAGTCGATTCTCGGTTTTGGCTGCAATTGCAGGGAAACCTTGCATGTCAAAAACAAATATGTTGCAAAGAAATAAAACCAGTTCTTTGTTATTGAAACAAAAAAAATTCTCATAGAAGGGCCTTCGAACTAGAATTTAAAAGTTAAGCCTGGCTATTGAGTAGTCAAAAGAACCACACATCTGCCAGAAGTGCAATAACAACTGCAGAGATGCATGGTATCTCGTCCGACAGTTGGAAGACCACACGGATGATGGTGTACACCTGAAGGTTCTTAAACTGTATACATATACACACAAATAAAAAGGGTAAGTGTTAACTAATTAAGATTAAATCTGAAAATAAAAGTTGCAGTTTAAACATGAGTTCCTGTTTTTAAGTGTAACATAATTCCTGTACTGCAGGTAATTAATTGTACCAGTGTCTAGGCAAAACGGAATTTGGATGATCCCTTTTTTTTACTTGGTTTCCTTAAGCTGGCACTATGAATATCAGTCCACATGGTAAATTATTTTATATGTGCCTTTCATGAAAAAAATTTGATCACTATTTAAAATAAAAAATATGGGAAATTAATGATATTCTTGCTTTTGGCCAGGGGTTTGTGGCAAACAAACCTGAATGGGAAGTGAAGCAACAAGTGTTTCGACTGCAAGAATAATATTTGGATCCCCACCCCACCGGAAGTCCATGTCCATTGTAATCTGCCCTTTCTTAAAACTCTGAATCCGAATGCCTGAACACAGAATAGGATATGTCATAGCGAGATTTTGTCAGATTTTGTGAGAGTACATAGCTCTGAAAACTGAAATCTATAACATTTGTCTCAGGGACCTTCTATTTTCGGTGGGACGGTCCCAAGGGAGAGTCTGCTGAACTTCAGTGAGGATATCCCTGGCGGTCGATAATCATCGAGTAGAGGTTCAACAGAATCCCTGATGACCATGGTTGCTGCCTGTAATTAGATGCGACTGCAAATCAGAACAGTTCTTGAGAGCAACATGGCCAATAAAAATAGCATAGTGGTCAGATCTGTCTGTTTTTTAACATAGAAGTGTCTTCATCCCAAGGAGTTATCTAACCTCTTCAATAAACGGCCAAAGCTTGCTCAATTGTTTGTTGAGCCATTTGACCTGAGAGCAAAACCCAAAAAATGTACCAAGGTAAGCATGCAAGCAACAGATCAAAGAGGGCATAGCTCTAGCAGAAACAATTGCATGCTATGGAATAGAGTGTGTTTCATTTTCTAGCTATCTATCAATTACAACAATAAAAGTTCAGAGAACTTTTGCTGTACTCGTTGGGACAGAAAATGGTCAAATTTACACTGTAGCCAGTACAGCAACGGCATTTTGCAGTGCCATGATTATAGCTACATCAAAAGAACGTCAAGTAACATTTCACCTGTTCATATTCTGGAAATGATATCCATTGGGGAAGATTTTCTCCACATATTTTCTTCACGTCTTCACGGTTGAGAGATCCCAGTGAATTGATATCTGCAGCCTGGTTCAAAAAGTATCACTGTGAAATTTATTGTAAACTAAGACGTACAAATTTAACCCCATAAACTCAGGTGAAACAAAATTTACAGTGAAGAGACATCCGCTTTCAAGACAAATCACCAACAACAAAACACAAGCAATGTTCTTGAGTCTGAAGTCCCAATCTATGGGCTATGTCGATTCGATCGTATTGCGGCAAATCGAAGATGTACACCGGTTGTCCGATTCTTACAATAAGCAATCGGCATTTACAAAACTAAAGGTATATCTCCATTGACAAATCGATCAGAGAGAAAATCGAGAACGGTTAACGGAAGGCGAGGATACGAAGAGAAAAACTTTTGCATAGATCAAATCGGAATGATGCCGTAGCACTTGCCTTGTTGCTGCGCTTGGCGGCGCGGCGAGCCATGGTGCGGGCCCAGCCGGCGATCAGGGCGACGCCGACGATCATCCCCATTATAACTCCCGATATGAACCCCATTCCGCCTCTACCCTCTCAACGTGCCAGGAACAGAGGAGGAAGAAAAGGATCAAGTGAAAAATTGGCAATTGCGTACGGAAATTCTTGGATCACATCGATGGCGATCCTCTCTTCAGATTGTTTTTACTGCTAACCCTCCATTTGGGGCCGATTTTTTCGCGTGCAATTAGTAACAATATAAAGTGTGTGTGTGTGTGGAGAGAGAGAGAGAGAAGGGGGGGGGGGGGGGGGGGGGGGGGGGGGGGAGGGAGGGCGACGTGCAATGGCGTCCGATCGGTGAAAGTTGCCACGACGAACATTGCATGGCTGGATCTGTGCATGCCTTTACGCGTTCGTCCCTAGAGATTCGTGCTTGGTGAGCCTTCGATTCCACGGGTGCAAACCGGCCAATGCAGAGTCCAATTGTCAATGTAACACACCTGGGCTATGTGGCTAAAGATCGGAATTCAGTTGGAAGGGGAAATCCTCTGATGACAGAAAGCACGGTGACGTGGTCACTGACGTATGGGCCCGGAGGACATGGGCCCGCATTGTCAATGACTGGTAGCTCGAAAAAAAGGATGAAGGATCAGAGTCTACATAACATACCGCCAATAGCAAGTTGACCAAAAAGAAGAGAAAAGAAAAAAAAGGAAAGGATCATGGGACATGGACAAAAAGAACCTTTGCTTTCATTGACCCTTTACACTTTGCTGGAAAAAGAGTAAAAGGGCATTGCTTGGGCTGGAATCAGGAGAGAACAAATTGCCACTGATCCTACGAGGAGGAGGAGGTTGCTGGTTGGTACATGCCCAGCCAGAAAGGAAAGGCTGCATGTAAAGTGTCCACTGAACACTACTGTATTGTATTATGTGACATCATGTTGTTGCACAGCTCCCTAGCCCGCATGTTTAGGAGATGGAGATTCATCTTGTTCTTCCTCCTTTTGGGATATTGAACTATTTACCATCCGTAAAACTATTTTTACGAATGCTTCTATATATTTGCTATTTGTGCGGTGCTTTAGTTTATCCAAAAGCAAGCTTTGTATCGTACAGGTGCCTACATGAGGAGTATTGCTCGGCTGGCCAGGCCTGTAGAAAAAGTGCAGAGCAAGAAGATATCACCCGAGGCCCCAGTAAAGTCTGAAGATACTAGGTAGTGTAGCGAAAACAGAATTGCTCTGCCGGAAATAAACATGGTCGCTCCCCTCCTTCCACGCCCAAGTCTGGCGAACAGTTTCAAGTAACTCTTGCTGGCTGTACATATGGATTTTATAGAATACACTTTGATTCCATTAAAAAAGATATAAAGTTTCATGTATGCCTGCTCGCTGCACCTCTTCAGCGGATGTACCTGCGGCTGCAGCTGCGTCCAGCAGCCCAGCCGCTTGGCTCCGAGCTAATGACCTGTTCGCTTCAGCTTATAAGCCGGCTAAAAAGCTGAAACGACTGATTTATTGTGAGAGGAAAACACTGTTTGATGGCTGATAAGCCAGCTGAATAAGCTGAAGCGAATAGACCAGCTGCCGCCGCAGCTAGACCTGATCATTTGTCAGGTCGGGCCGGGTTCTATGGGTTGCCAGGTTGGATTTTTTGCCCGCGCTCGACCCGTCACATGGTTGGGTGGGGTCGGGTTCGGATTTTTGTGTGTAATTTTTGAGTTGGATCGGATTTTTTCGGGTTCTAAATAAAAAATTTTAGCTCGCGCCCGACCCGTCACATGGTCGAGTCGGATTTTTTTCGGATGGATTGGGCAGCCATGATCAGGTCTAGCATCAGCCCAGCCTCTGTCTGCTGCTGTCTGGCTGCTGACTGCGTGCAGTGACTGTTGCGCAGTCGCAGCGCAGCGGCTGCTGCTGTTCCAAGGCGTAGGGATGGCAACGGGGCGGGTTGGGGTTGGGTGGAGCTTCCGCGGACCCGCCCCCAAAATCTGAGAATAAAACCCGCCCCAAACAATGTGCACCCGCCCTCAAAACCCGAGCAAATACAGTGACGGATCAGGCGAGGTGCGAGCCGTCGGTGACGCGCGCGAGCGAGGGGCGCGGGTGGCCGGCGGCGCTCGCGGGTGAGGTGCGACCGTGCGGGAGTGAGTGCAGGCTTGCAGCGCAATGCAAGGAGAGTGTAAGATGGCCAAATGGTGGAGTGGGTGAAAGAGGATAGGGTTGGGAGAGTTATATATCTAAAGTTTTAATTACTTGTTAAGCTTGGCTACATCTAATTTTTGAGCTGGAATGTAAATTTCGAGACCCTGTAGGTTACCCGCGGGGATTAGAAATCCGTCCCCTCCCCACCCAATTTCGGATCACTGAACCCACAATCCCATGGGGGACAACAGACCCGCCCCCGCTCCACTCGTGGGTTTCGGGTCAAAACCGTCCGACTGACCTTCCTAAATGTGCGTGTACCTCGTGGTCGTGGGAGACGTCGTTCTTATTGATTGATGTAGGGCATGCGGAATTGTGGATGTACACTCTCCTTTTTTTTTTTGCGAATAGTGGATACACACTCTGCTCTCCATAAAAGTTGCTAACCCTAGGGCCACTGACATAACTAACGCTCCCAGCGGAGCAGAAGCAGAAGCAGATCGTGGTGGCTCCTTGGCCACACCCCTCCGGCCGGGTCCTAATGTGCGTTGACCAATGTTGACCTGCGGCCCCACATCCCCTTCATTAAATTCGCTCTTAAATCCCCTCCGGCCTCCGCAGCCCGATCCTACATTCCCACCTACAAATGCGCCAGCTGGCTCCGCCTCCAACCATCTCTTTCTCCCTTCCCCTCCCTCTCTCTATCCACGCCACCCTCCTCGAGACGCGGCGCGGATCGGTGACGCTCCTACCCCTCCCACTGACCGTAGGACTGGGGATCCATCGGGCCCACTGCCCAGCGGCCCGGCATAGGATCCTCTCGCCCAGCCCGGCCTCGAACCCGCAGCCCCAGCAGCCAGTGGAGTGAAGCGCGCACGCATCTGGGGAGGAGATGGTGGAAAGCCAACACACTTTTCGCCCCAGTCCGCTGCCTCGCTTTGCGGTGCTCCACCCCGCCCCGCTTGTCTTTTCTCCCCGCCTCCGCCTCCGCCGCCGGCCTCCCCGGCCCGTAAACCCCCACCGCCCACCCGGCGATGCCCTCGCGGCAGCCCCCGCCGCCCGCCCCGTCGCCGACCCCGGCCGCGGCCGCGGCGGTCGTCGTCGCCGACCTCCGATCCCGCGGGGGGAGCCGCCGCCCCGCGTCCGCCGCCGCCGCGGGGGGCTCGGCCGCGGCGGCGCTGATCTTGGTGGTCGCCATCGCGCTGCTGCTGCTGCTGTGGCGGAGGCGGAGGCGGAGGCGGCGGAAGCTGGCCGTGGCGGCGGGGGCGCAGCCGGCGGCCGAGCTGCGGAGGCTGTCGTACCAGCAGCTGCGGCGCGCCACGGGGGGATTCGCGGCGGGGAGCAAGCTGGGGCAGGGCGGGTTCGGCCCGGTCTTCCGCGGCGCGCTGCCCCGGTCGGGCCAGCCCGTGGCCGTCAAGGTCATGGACGCCGCGGGGTCCCTCCAGGGCGAGCGCGAGTTCCACAACGAGCTCTCCCTGGCCTCCCACCTCCTCGGCTGCGCCGTCCCTGGGGCGCCGCCCTCCATCCTCCTCCCGTTCGCCTACTCGCTCTCCGCGCAGCCGCGCCGCCGGAGGATGATGCTCGTGTACGATCTCATGCCCAACGGCTCGCTGCAGGACGCGCTGCTCGGGAAGAGGTGCCCCGACCTGGTGGCCGAGTGGCCGCGCCGCCTCGCCGTCGCCCGCGACATCGCCTCCGCGCTCCACTACCTGCATTCCGTCGTGCAGCCGCCCGTGATCCACGGGGACGTCAAGCCCAGCAACGTGTTGCTGGATGCGGACCTCCGCGCCCGCCTCTCAGATTTTGGCCTCGCGCGGATCAGGTCCGAAGAGGAGGATGAGCTGGAGAGCGGTGCGATTGGGGCCGATGCGGATGGGAATGGCAATCCTGGCGGTGGATGTGACGAGGATGTGTCAGTAGCCGGCGAGAGCGTGACTGCTATCGTGGTCAACGGGGAAGACAATGCTGCCAAGTCGCCGGAGGATGATGAGGCGTTCACCACAGCATCTCCTGCAGAGGCCGCATCCACTTCTGGATGCGACAAGACTAGTGTTGGTAGCGGATTAAATGCCCGAAGCTGCAATGGTGGAGGAGCTGCAGGATCAGGAACTGGGAGTGATTGGTGGTGGCGTCAGGACAATGGCGGTGGTGGTGGCGGCGGCGGCGGCGTTAAAGACTATGTGATGGAATGGATTAGGTCTGAGATTAAGAAGGAGCGGCCGAAGAATGATTGGATTGCAGGATCATCTGCAATCACCCCTGTTGTTTCAACGGAGAGGAAGAAACCAAAGCGTAGGGCGCGGGAGTGGTGGCGTGAGGAGTATGCAGAGGAGCTCACTAAGAAGCAGAAACGGCGGGCCCTTGCCAAGTCGAAGAGTGACGCTGGTGCCATGTCTGGTATGCAGTGGTGGGAGAGGGATTGTGATTTAGAGGAGAAGGGACATTCAAGATGGAGGATGATGAAAAGCTGGAGCCGGAGGAGCAGCAATGGCAATGCCAGCATCAGTTCGTGGGTGGATGGTGTGAGAAGGAGCAGCAGGGATTGGGCCAGTGGGGAATTTGTGCCCAAGAGTGGTGGAGCAGTGAGCAGCACACCAAGCATGCGAGGCACGGTCTGCTATGTGGCTCCCGAATATGGTGGCGGAGGGCCTCTATCAGAGAAATGTGACATTTACAGCTTTGGAGTGTTGTTGTTAGTTCTTATATCTGGACGCCGCCCGCTCCAAATGGCAACCTCACCAATGTCAGAGTTTGAGAAGGCGAGTCTCATTTCGTGGGCAAGGCATCTTGCTCAAGTTGGCCGGTTGCTCGATCTTGTAGACCCTGCACTGCAGGATGTTGATCGGGACCAAGCACTGCTATGCATTACAGTTGCACTCCTTTGCATCCAGCGGTCACCAGCTCGCCGCCCATCAAGCACAGAGGTGCTTGATATGCTCGCTGGTGAGGGTGAGCCACCACCTCTTCCGATAGAGTTCTCGCCTTCGCCTCCTGGCGGGTTCCCCTTCAAGTCCCGAAGGAAAGGCCGGTGAGTTTACTTTGTTGGTTAGATGCAAAATGTAGTATTAGTCTTCTGTCCGTATGCTTGTTTCGTCTTGTACACCACTCCTAATTCATCTTTTTAATTTATTGATGTGTAAAGATCTTGGTGGGACAAAACAGTGGCCAATTGGGTTCAGATTTGACAAGAACTGTTTTGCCCCATTAATCAATTAGATTATCATAGTTCAGTTATTCTTTGCGCAAATTCCTTCCAATCCAGTCAATCTCTTGACTGGAAACAAGTATGAATTTCCGTTCAAATTAACAAGAACGGTGTTCCTATTAACCACATACTTAACTGGAGTGCGATGCTTGAATGGTTGATTTGGTACTAGCGCGACCACATAAGTTTGGGAACTTCCCCCCTATTCTTTTTGCTGGGAGATAGGGAAGCATGTTGCTTTTGGACATGCTTTGGATTTTTTTTTTTGGATGTAGTGCTCTGCCAGGCCCTCTGCGGTTTTTGAGACGAACCAGTTGCTTCTAAACATGCACACCCAGCTATGTATTGATGGTTTTAACTTTCAAGCTTTCCTCGTTCACAGTTCCCTTTCACTTTTCTCTTTCCACTGAGATTGACTTTTCCTTAGCACTGAGATGGCACTTTCACTTTCTCCAGCAAGTATATTCTACCTAGTTTCGAACAGCTTGAAAAATAAACATCAAGATGACCACTGTAGTACTGTACAATCTGAAAAGATCTTTTGGCAATTGGCAGTCCTGCTAGTGTGGGCTTGGTTCATTACAACAAAGCAATATTTATGCATATACCCCTAATTGAGATTCGCTCTCTGCACTATGAACTCTAAAGCCCGAACCTGGAATTAGATCTTGGGTTATGTTTTAAAGCAGCTACCGAAAAGTCTAAGCTTGTAAAGACCTCCTAGAACCCCATGCAATTCATCGATAAATATTTTGCAATGAACTCATGGACATTGTAATTCACCATCAATTATGAGCAGCTCATAAATTGCAACCTTTACGTTTATCACCATCATTTATCATTCAATTATGAGGTGCTCTGAAGGTATCAATTGAACGAGCAAAGAGAATTTAGCATTAAAATGTATATCAATAGGGTTGCATGGACTGCCTCAGTTAACCCGATACAGGAGCAAAAAGAGTGAGCAGGACGTCGAGTGAAAAAAAAACCCTTAAGAGATGCCTCTTGCCGAGCATCTTGAGTCGCCAATGCAGACAGTTACTCAGTTCCGTATGATAAGAGCAAAAAAATGATCTATTTTGTTGCATCGAGGCACAAACGGATCTGTTACACTGTTGTATTCTGCATTTTCAGAACAATATACAGTATTCAGATGGCTACTATGAAAGAATGGCATGACACTATGGCCATATACAGGTGGGGTAAGTTGTCTGTTCACTTGTGTTCCTGCCGAAGAACGATGTAGCTACGGCCGTTGTTCTTATACATGTGAGAGATCTTCTTCACAATGTTAAGAAATGCTTTCTTGTCCTGCAGAAAGAGAGAATAAAAGGCATAAGATCTTGGACATGTAATGGCAATAGATCACTGAATGAAATGGATGGGTTGTGGTCACAAATTACTGCGATGAAACTTAAAATGCACTGGAACACATTAAAAACGAAGCACATCATCAAAAAACCGAAGCAGCCTACCTCTTGAGTTAGTACACGAGATCTGAACCTTGACACCAGATCTTGGGATGAGACAGGTGCAATTGCACGAAGCACTGTCCTGACTTCCTCCTCTGTAACAGGTGATAATTCTGTCATTCTTGCTGGAAGAGATGCTTCTGAAGTTGGCTCCAAAGAAGATGGAGTTTCGTCCTTGACAGACATCGTTCGGGTTTCCTATACCAACAATATGCCGATTTTAATTCAAAGAATCTGGTGCGGTGTATCACAGATGGTTGAAACTTAAATTTCACACGTGTAGAGTGCGAAAGGAAGAAATTACATACAGGTTCTGTCTTTATCTTTTTGGAGGCTGCACCATTAGAAGTATTTGCATCACCACCCCCTGATCTCCTTTTTTGAGTGGATTTAGATGGAGGTGTAGGGTTCTGAGCTTGCGCTGATGGCGTTAGTTTACTAGGGTTGCTATCCACTGGTTCACTTTTGGGTTCAAGCAGTTGTTTTGGAGCACATTCTGGCGATGGTGGCTCGTCTTCCTGTTGCATGAAACAAATACAAAGATGAATTCTATTCCACAAGATTGCTTGTGCTAATGCAAAAGCATATGCAAGTTCTAAGAACAATTGTGATCATTACGTCTGTGTTTTTGTCATCAGTGTCAGACTCTTCCCCAGCAGCTTGGCGGAGCAGCTTTTTAAGCTCCTGACCAGACTTGCTCAAGTTGCTGCTGCTGCTGCCTAATTCAGTCTCATTATCATCCTGTGAGTATTATGATAGAAATCAGATATGGCATCTATCAGTGGTAGCTTTGGTTAAGGTGGCAGCATCTGCAGATCAAGTAAATAGCATACTAGAAGCATGTTGCAGCAGGTAGATCATCTCTGCTTACCTGCTTAATTTCAGGAGGAGCAGCCTCAGGATCAGCTAAGTCAGGTCTTTCCTCTATATCGATGTCCAGAGTCTCATCATCATCAGTGAAGGTCTCTTCGTGCTCCCAATGGTCACCTGATAGACGAAGTTACAGAATAAGCTAAGATGCATACTCCTTCCATCCCAAATTACAATTCGTTTTGACTTTTCTAAATACATAACTTTTGCTATGTATCTAGATATAATATATATCTAGGTGCATAACAAAAGCTATGTATCTAGTAATGCCAAAACGAATAGTAATTTGGGATGGAGGGAGTACTTGATTGAAGGCCAAGAACATGGTATGGAAATATGGTATATGGCCTTTTTGTTCTTTCTGGTGTGAAACTGTGAATGGTTCGGAGGAATAACAATATGAATGTGCTTATACTGTATAAAATGCAAGCAGAATCTCAGAAAATATCAGAATTAACAAAAGGTGGTGTTTGGCATCTATTCCTTTCTCAATTTCATCATGCAGGATCTCAGAAAATCTCAGAATTAACAAAAGATGGTATTTACATGTACCTTTCTCAATTTCATCATCCAAATCGAAGTCCTTGTCCTTCCCGCCTTCCTCGTCATCCTCGTCCATGCCCTTCGTAGTAAGCCCATGACTGTTTTTCCTTGCAGCTTTCCCTTCTTCGTCCTCCTCAACTTTGACAGATTGATTCCCATTCTCATTCCTATCTCCTTTCTTGGGGTGAACCCCATTTGTTGCCCCTTCATTTACATCCTCAAGCTTCTTCACACCTGAACTAAAGGCAGAAGCTCCATTTATAGCTACCTTTATCAGCCTCTGTTCACACCCAGATGCACTACTTCTCCTTTTATTCATTTTCTCTTCAGCTTCTTCCAAGGTCAGCTGTTTGTACTGTGCAACTTTACCGAAGTTGTACCTAAGAAATACGAAACTGTAAGGAAAAGTAGTGCATGGAGCTTGACTTGTATTAAATAACAAAATTAAGTAATGTTTTTAGGAAACCACTCTAGCGGCACTTCAAATTTTGCTGGTAAATATGTTCAGATGATGGATGATCACAGTTTGTTTAAATACAAACAAAATAAAGAGGGAAGCCTAGAGAATACCAGGAACCAACTGGAACAGCAGTGATATCCTTGCCTTTGAGCGTCAGCGAGTAGTATGTAGCCTGTGGGTCCTCAGTTTGGCCTTGATACTGATGTTCACCTGTCTCATCCTCCAAAATCCATGGCCTCCTGCTGTAGTACTTCTCCTGCTTGTGTCAAATGTGTGCTCATTAACAGGGGCAACATCAGTTTATTTGTCCTTAAGTTGGTAAGCCCAGAACAAGTGACTGCATAAGGATATTCTAGTATGTGCAATTGCCAACTGCATACTGTTACTGTTCTACTGATACCAGAGGTCTGACGCAGCACAACCACCTAATAGCAACTACAGAATGATTTTAGTTCAATTATGATTAGTTTGCTACATTAATAAGAGGATGATACATACTGTTTTTTTAGGGGTGAGGGAAATTAATCGAAAACAGCATTATCAGGTAGTACCAAAACAGAACACAACAATGGTGATGATGATCATCCACGATCAAAAACCAGTACCCGCATATTCCCGGTAAGCTGCCGTCCTTGCGGGACCTCCTTGCGAAGAGACCACCTGTTCCCGCCGCTACTCCTCTTCGACAAGGGCGGCAAGCCGGTGGAGAACCTGCCGATGAAGCTGGCCTTCTCCGCGGAGGTATCCAACCGAACATCGTACTCCTGCGCAGCGCGCCACGAGGGATTGCAGAAAATCCCCGGAGGGGGAGAACGAACGATGCCCAGGTGAGCTGCATTGCTCGCGCGGAGGAAAAATCTGCATTCACGAGACGGCGCGAGGGGGCGGTGGGTACCCGGATGAGCCTGGTGACGGGGGCGGCGCAGACGGCGCAGCGCCCGCGGGCCCGCGCCACGGCCCTGCCGCAGTCGGTGCAGAGGGTGGTGTGCCGGCACGACGTGCCGTAGAGGTCCTTCGCGGCGCCGCAGCGCTCGCACGCCGCCTTCAGGACCAGGTCGGCGGCCGCGGCGCTCCCCAAGCCCATGCCCACCATGCCGCCGCGCGCCGCCCGCCCCGGTACGTAGGGTTTGGTTTGTGCTCGTTTGGGCCGTGGGAAGCCGACGTGGCGGCTTTAAGGGCTGAGATCGAAAACGGCGAGGACGGTTCGAGCTGTGGCGGTGTGGCCCTGGTGTGGGGACGGAACGAGCCCGAAGCTGCAACGCGTGCGCGCCGGCCTTCCTTTCAAGTTGACCCGCGGAAGGTGTCGTCGGGCCGTGCGCAGATGGGCTCGGCCACCTCGGCCTAGCGGACTCGACCGCGCCACGCAGGAGCCACCGGCCGACCGAAACATGATTCAAGCCAGAATCGCTCAACAAACAAGTGTTTCCGACGTTATAAGATCAACATTTGTTCCTAGAAGCTGTGAAACCTTCTCCAAGCTCGCAATCCAAAATCACCTTTGAACTTCAGAAAAGAGGATGGTCAAATGAAGCTACCTGCCTACTATGTCGGAGATCACAAGAATCGGCGCTACACCTCCTCGCCGAATGCCAGGTTACAATAAGAATCTGGGCCATGGTGGCGGACTAGTTGTCGGCGCCAGCAATCCACCCGAGGGCTTCGCAACAGGCCGATACGCTGCATCATTGGTGGCTGATGAGAGCGGGAGCAAATTCCTACACTAAGAGAGGCATGCGAACTTTGATGATGCTAGTTACATGGACAATCTAGAGGGAAAGGAATATGAGAATATTTAACAGCAAGGAGTCTACTGTCAACATGATTTTCGAGAGGATCAAAGATGAGGCCGCCGTGTGGATTCTGGTGGGAGCGAAACATCTCTCCGCTCTACTGGCACGATGCTGATTGCGACTGAGTTCATAGTGTTGTTTTATTTTCCTGGTTCAATTTTTGCCTCATTTCATTTTTGATCCATTGTATTTATCCAGTCTGGATTCCTTCTTTTTAATATAATTGGCAGCTCTCCGGCCAGGTTGGTTTAAAAAAAACATTTGTCTCAGCTAGTTTGGTTTTCTTATAGTTAGTTTTATCTTGACCTTTTATCCGGATGGAATTCTAAGATTCTTTAACAAAATACTTCCTCCCTCTCATGAAAAGTGTATTTTTCATGGAGGAGAGAGTATGTTCATTTCTAAGCTCGATCATTGTTCTAATAGAGTTGACCTAGCGTCATCCCCAAGTGGCTTTGCACCTATTCATCCGTATAGCCTCCAACTTGCTCACATTTACACCTTAAGCAGGATCGGGGCTCTTAAGTGTATCTTGTGCCCTTCAAAAGAGTGTATCCCGTGCCAACCAAAATTATAAGCAACTCCTTGACTGACTGACTTATATGGATGTGCATAGGCATAGCCCCAGCTCAGATTTCTTAAATAAACTTAGTTGTCATAGCAATAGACTTTTGAGTATTTGTTGAACTTCAAATTTTCTATGCAAAACAAAAACACATACGTTCGCCTCGCATTGATGATTGATCAACCAGAGATCGAGATAGAGCGGGTGTTTGGATCCTAGGAGAGGAGAGCTCACCTCAGGACCTGCGCTCACAAGCATTTCCCTTCCTTTTAAGGAGAGCGAGTTCGACTCACCACCGCTAGCAAGGTGAGGCTTGCTCAGACGAGCGAGATAAAGCAATCTCGCTTCAAAACCAAACACACCATATATATTTTTTTTAATTTTGGATGGCGAGTTGGCAAGTCTAACTATAATAAACTAGGGTCGCTATGAACAAGGGTCACTATTTTTATTCTCATTTTTTTACAATCAGTAGTTCGAATCGAGGCTACAGCCTTATGTTCTCCTTTATATCCACAATTTCATATTTTGTTGGTTTACATTTGTGTTCTTCGATTCGTAGACAGTGATAGATTCTTAGGCGAGAGCAACTGTATTAATTGTGCATGATTGTTAACCACTGGAGCAAATGGTTTACCGGTGCATGGATTTCAATTGTTATTGGTTAGAAGTCGGGATCATCCATGTTGAGATCTCCAGTCATCAGAACTTGTCATACCCTATGGAAAAAGACCGGATCAACGCATCGATAAGTCGCTTTATTAGATCTCGAAGCGTGTACCCACGTCTCGAGTGCTCTACATGCGAAGACACGAGTGCTTGCTTGATTGCTTCCATGGAGTACTACGCAGCCTGCCGAGCTCGGGGGTTGGAACGCGTCATTGTCGACGCAGCCAATCTTTGCTGAAGCTGCCCGGGGGGATGGGACCAAAATGAGTTCGGCCTGCTCATGATGAGGTTTCGTGGTGCCTCCGGTCCCGGGCGTTTAATGCAATCGGTGCATGAGTGCCTCCGCAGAGAGAGCGCAGTGTTCCTGACGATACCAGGAGTCCAGGGCCGCGACGGAACGGGCACGGAGGAACTCGACCAAGCGATGCTGCTGCTGCTGCCGAGGCCTCATGTGAGCATGCTTCATTGCAGATCAGTGCGCGGGCGTACGTGCCTTGCTCCAACCACCACGGCACCACGCGCGGCCACGCAGGCACGCCCGCGCGCAGCAGCAGAAGACACCCGATCGAGCCGCCGAGCGTGCTCCACGCCGCCGACACGGGATCGGATTACTGCGAGTGCTCCAAGCACCATGCCGCGTCGCGGATCTCGTCGGTGTCTTCTTCTTCTTCGGTTCTTCCTCTGAAGCAACGCCATGCCCTTTTGCTTACGTCCGCAGATCTGCTTTGGCTGTAAAGATCCATTCCAAGGCGGCAGTACATAAAAGAGGACCCGAGGCCACACGATCGCCAGTACGGTGGAGCTCCCAGTGCTACAGTAGCGTAAGAGGAGCCGGAGTCGGTGGAGTCGCTCCACCGGCTCCTCCTTGATGTGTGAGAGGGAGGGAGAAGGAAGAGAAAGATTGCACGCGTGAACAGTGGAGGGAAAAAGGGAGAGAAAGATTGCACGCGTGAACATTATTGCTAAGGTTTAGTGCATGGACAGTAAAATGTTTGGAGCCGGATCTGTTTGGAGCCGCACCAAACTAGCCTGCTCTGCAGGCTTTGGTCGTTCGGTTAATTTTGCTTATTTTTAGCACCCATCACATTAAATATTTAGATACTAATTAGAAGTATTAAACGTCAACTATTTACAAAACCCATTACATGAGTGGAGGTTAAACGGCGAGACGAATCTATTAAGCCTAATTAGTCCATGATTTGACAATGTGTTGCTACAGTAAACATTTGCTAATGATGAATTAATTAGGCTTAATAGATTCATCTCGCCGTTTAGCCTCTATCTATGTAATGGGTTTTATAAATAGTCTATATTTAATACTTCTAATTAGTATCTAAATATTTGATGTGATAGGTGCTAAAAAATAAGTAAAGTAACCAAACGCACCTGTGTTGCCGCTACCTACTGCCATTATTATCATCATTGTTCTTGGTTGGTGCGTCCCTCACCGATCTGAATGCCATGCCCCATTGCCTTAATTTAGGGCTGTGCCTGATGACTGATGAGAGAGGGGCCAGTGTGCTCAGCTGCTCATCAGTCCTCACATCAGTCAGTAGTACAACACTGCAGCTCAACTGTACCTGGTATCCTTCCCACTGGCCACTGCAGGTGCTATTCTGCATTGATACTTTTGCAACTGCACAAAGCAGTCCAACTGAACGGGAGCGAGGTCAGCTAGAAGAGAAGACTATTCATTCATTCATTTTTTTTACCTATGTGTGTACCTGTGTTTGCATCATAGAAGATGGTTGGAACGTTTCCTTTTTTTCTAGCTTGATGGCAAAGTTAAGGGGGTGTTTGGATACGAGGTGTTAAATTTTAACAGTGTCACATCGGATGTTCGGATGCTAATTAGGAGAACTAAACATGAGCTAATTATAAAACTAATTGCAGAACCCTGTGTTAATTCGCGAGATAAATCTATTAAGCCTAATTAATCCATCATTAGCAAATGGTTACTGTAGCACCACATTGTCAAATCATGGACTAATTAGGCTTAATAGATTCGTCTCGCGAATTATACTCCATCTGTGCAATTAGTTTTATAATTAGCCTATATTTAATACTCCTAATTAGCATCCAAACATCCGATGTGACGGGTGTTAAACTTTAATAGGTGGTTGCCAAACAGGCCCTAAGTGTGAAAACTTGCCAAAGATTATGGTTCGAGAAAGCATGCCAATTAAGGTCCAAGTGCACAATCAGAGCATTTCTTCGACTAGCGAAAATCTTCACTTATATGAGTTTTTGAGTTTAGGCACAACATAAAACGATTTCAGTTATTCAGAAAAATGCGAAGCAATATCTACCAGCTATGCAAACAGTATACATAAAATCATCTGCCTTATTGCACTGCAGGGCAGGGTAACAGACCTGGAGCCTCTTTCTCTTCATGTACTTCCGGTGGTTCGGACCATTCACGTCGAGATGGACTCGACGGTAAAAAGAAGGAAAAAGAAAAGGCGGCCAACTCGCGCACCTATCCGGCTATCCGGAATTGAAGCGGAGATGGAGATATCGACCTCTGCACAGTACCGGGTCTACCTGTCGGTTGGACGACGGCGAGCTCGAGCCAATCGCCGCTCAGCATTGTAGCATGACGATGATGATGTGATTGAGAAATGCCCCCTAAACATCGCTGCAACTTGCACCAGAGTGCCGTGCAGCAACCTCCACTCCGGGACGATCGGTTTGACCGTCCGTCACAGCTTGCTCATGCCAACAACCACGTCGCCGGCTGCGGCGCTGGAGCCGGCGGTGGAGTGGCGGCGGACGAAGTCGGACACCTGCGCGGTGAACTCGGCGGCGCAGTTGGCCTTGAACAGCTCCATGGCGTGGTACCCGGCGCCGTCGAGGCTGGCCTCCACGGCCACCCCGGCCTTGCGCAGCGCGTTGACCAGTGTCCTCGTCCGGTCCCGCGGCGGGTCCTTGCGGCGGCCGAGCACGAGGCAGGGCGGGAGCCTCCGCAGGCGCGCGGCGCCGACGCGGGCCAGCATGGACTCCGGGTTGCAGTACTCGTGGTCCCGGTCGGCGCCCACGGGCAGCGCGAGCTCCCAGAGCAGGTCGTTGGCCGGGAGCGGCAGCACGCGGTCGTCCACCGAGGCCGCCTCCGCGGGGGTCCTCTCCGCGCCGCCGAGGTGGGGCTGGTTCAGGACCACCCCGCGCAGCTCCACGCCGGCGTCCACCGCCGCCAGCGCGGCGCGGAACGCGATGCTGGCCCCGTTGTGGCTGCCCATCACGAACACCGGCCTGCCGGCGGCGGCGTGCGGGCGCGCCCAGAGCACCGCGTCGGCGGCGTCCTCGAAGGCCGCGGGCAGGCGGTGCTCGGGCGCCAGGCGGTAGTCGACGGACGCGACGACGGCCGGGGCGGCGGCGGCCAGCGCCGCGCAGGTGTTGTGGAACGGCTCGGAGGCCGCGCGGAAGAGCACGTACCCGCCGCCGTGGAAGTAGACGACGAGCGGCAGCCGGGCGTGGCCGCCGGACGGCACGAAGAGGCGGAGGCCCGTGCCGGCGGCGTCGCTGAGCGGGACGTCGTTGGAGTGGACCACAATGCGGCGCGGGCCTTGGTCGGCGTCCTCGCCGCCCTCCGTGGCGACGGCGACGGCCACGGGCTCCCCCGCCGGCGCCGCCGGGAGGAGTGGCGCCTCACCGTAGCGGGACAGCGAGCCGTCCGGGTTGAACCGGATCTTGAGGTACTTGTACGGGTCCATCGCGCCCACCACTGGCACGGCACAGCACAGCACAGCACAGCACAGCACAAGCTCTAGCTCTAGCTCGGCGGGGGGCGAGAGGCAACGGCTGGCGTGGGCGTTTACTCGCACAGTAAGTAGCTGGACTGCTGGAGCCTCCGAAGCCGAAGTGCACAGCTGAGCTAGAGCAGCGCGGCGCTTATATATCGCGCGGGCCGGGGTTGGGAACACGGGCGCGCTGGCCTGCTACACTGCACCGTCCTTGGTCTGAGGGCGACGGGTGAGACGGCCGAGAGCGAGACCCCCCAGCCAGCGAGCGCGCGCGCCTTCCACGCTCCCACGGTCTCACCCGCCGCGCGGGGCGCGCATCGGATGGCCGCGGGACGGTGGTGGTTGGGTTCAGACGCGGGATGGGGACGGGACGAATGGAATAGCCGAACAGGGGGGTCTCGCCATCTCGGCCCGATCGCCGTTCGCCCCAGGGATTGGAGACGGAAAGGGACCCCAGCCCGCGCACGGCGCACGGGTCGCAGCAGGCGTTTAAGGCCGGGTGATGTGCTTTGAGCTCTCCGCCCCGTCCTTTTACCCAGGCAAAATGTCAGCGTCCGATTGGCGATCGAGGTGACGGTTTCCCGTTCGGTAAAGATATACGGGGGATGGGGGGGTTTGCACCGTACGTACTCCTGGCTCCTGTGTGCTGTTTGCCCCCATTTTACTCGTCACACGAAGTCATGCACGGCGGGCAACTGGCGTGTCCTCTCCAATTGAAAAATGAAAACAGTTGGCCATAAGAAACAATTTTGTAAATTTGCTTTTTGAAAACGTGCATAGAAGCTCCGTTTGCCGCTGCTTTCAACTTACCGACCGCCAATACCACCCTGCCCTTTTAGCCAACGCAAAGTGTCACGACGTGAGCGGCAACCAAATATATCTACGGATCTGACACTTCCCGCTCACTAAAAAAAAGTAAAAAAGAAAAGGAAACTTGCGCCGTTTTGAATAGTTCAGAGCTCTCGCAGCGCGACGACGGCGACCTCCAACTACATACGTATGAAAGGAACTGGACCCTGTGTGTGTGTGGCTAGGCAGCACGAAACACGGTAGGCTTTGTCCCGTAGACCATAGCGATGTCAAGTTTTTTTTCCTCCACAGAATGATTTTTTTGATTCCAAAGCCAGCTGACCGAGTGTATCCGTGTGTGTGAGAGTGTTCGGTCCGGATCGCTGACCTGTCAGCCCAACGGGAAACGGGTCATGCGTGGTGGCTTCTGCCGACGACTATCAGTCTCCGGGGCCAATCATGCAAGCGACAGCACGATCTCGGTACTTGCACGACGATCGCCTTATCCTTGATCATCTCCTCTTTTCTTTTCCCACCGAGATGGAGAAAAGAGCGGGCCAGATGTCACCGCCGGCGCGGCCGGCCATGCGCCCGTGTGGGTGGAGTCGCCACTCGCCACTCACCGGCCGGCTGCACGGCTCCGACCTCCGCGCGCGGCGGAAGCAACGTCCGGCCGTCCCAATTTCTGGCATGTGGCCGCATCCTTCTACAGGGAAGTAAAGGAGAAGGGGGCATTATCCGCGGGCTTGCCGCGTCCACACCGGGTAGTCGCCGCTAGCGAGACCCGTTCCAGTCTTCCAGATCTCCCAGCAGTCGTCGATCGGGTGGTGCGCTTTACCGGCCGCCGGGAGCGGCGGCGGCCGCAACGGCCGCGCTGTGGACGCGCCCCGCGCAGCCCGGGCGAGGACGACGACGACCCCCGACCAAACTCGTGCGCCATACGCTCTCGAGATGAACTCGTGCGCCGTGCACGGTTGACGCAGCGCGGCCGGGGGGGTGGCCGGGGGGGGTGTTCAGTGTTCGTTCGGTTCTCTCCTCTCCGGCATGTGGAACGAACGACGCCGCGTCGCTGTCGGGGCACCACGCTGCACTGCCCGGAGGCCGGAGCTGCCGAGCCCCCCCGGATGCGAGATCCTTTTTTGCCAGTTTTTCGCTGACATCGTAAGATGCCATTCAATAAGTGCATGTGCGTCTATTTCTGTTTTCTGGATTACTCTTTCTATAAGACCTGGGTCATCTTGGTCAGTGAGGAGAAAGGAGTATTGCATTTGTCTGGAAACGTAGGTCGTTGGTCAGATAGGCAGGATGAACAGTGAATAGCTGAGGTTACAGGGACAGGGAAAAATGATTACATATGGAAATCAGCAGGATGTACAGCCCAAACGCACTATTCTTCAACATCACTGTTCTACAAAATTTTAAAATTTATTTTGCAAGTACTGTAGGTATGAGCAACAAGAAGATCAATTCATCACATGTAGAAATGTACAGATTATGTACATTTACCAAACGCACACGGCATAGGGTACACATCACGTAGAAAGGGATCCGTTTCGTCTTTCAAGGGAATCTGGTGTGGATCAAAAGTAGTGTGAAAGAACTGACGCAGAAACCCTCTTCAAGGACGAGGAAAGTGTGGAGATGTCTGATTCAGCATGGCCAGCTGATACAAACAGGCGGATTCCAATGGGAAGTTTGCACCTATCAAGATTTGACTTCTTCGATGTCACAATGAAAACTGAATCTTCCTTCAAGACCTGTTGGGGAAAGAATGTGTAAACAGGTGCTTGCCAAAAAAGTCATGTAAATTGCAGCATGAAGTTTTATTAGAGTGGATCTGAACTTACCCTCTCAGCAATAGTTTCAAGAAGATCTAGGTCAGTGGTAGGAGAACCTGTTGATTTTTTCAGCTTAAGGAAAACAATAGGTGACAGAACATGGCTGGAAATTTCAAGCCCTGGAGTATCCGATAGTTCTGCAGAGTGAATAAAAATGGTGTCAAGATGGTGGCCTCTGGTAAACCACATAATAGTTGGCAATCATCTTGTGCATGAACGATAGTATTTAATGCATGCCACATTATACTTTCCTAGCTCATGTCATGGATTGCATATATTTGTTTCACAACTTAATTCTGTTTTACCTGGTGTTTAGGAACCTAGAACTCACAGGGACAAAGAACTTGCATAGTAAACTCATATGATGAATGGCGTATAGTTTAAAAGATTACACTTGGTAGCTCACAAAGTGTTTTTCACATATTTTCCCTCATTAATCCAGGGAAAAGAACATATAAATAAGTCCATGTCAAGAGAATAGTTAAATGGCAATAAAATCATCTTTACCTTTATGCAAAAGAGCAATATTGCTCCTTAGGTTTGCAAGAACTGACGGGTTCTCCTCCAGGTAGTTGACAGCAGAAACAGCAGCACTGGCAAGATAAGGTGGCAGAGAGGCAGAGAAAACATACCCAGAGCTGCTTAGACGCTGCAAAATTAAATACCTTTGATTAGATAAAACACTAAAAAGCAAAAATATCAGCATAAAAAATCGATGTTCCATCAGTCTGGTATTACACCTACCTGATGATCAACAACTCTGACACTTCCTGTACAGAAGCCACCATCAGTGGCTAATGCATTTCCCATTCCAGCAGTGATGATATCAATTTTTTCAATCTGTACAAGCATGAAAATTTCAGAAAAAGGGAAGAATGTGTATCCAGTTAAAAGTACTACTAGATCCATATTGCATGAATCAATTGGTGACTGTCCAGGAAGCTTTGGATTATAATACTTGTTTCTTCTTTTACATCATTTTAGTGTCACAGTGAAAGATGTTAAAAAAGCCAAAGCAGAACACTCACAGGAACTCCATAATGTTCAGCAAGGCCACGCCCAGACTTGCCAAGCACCCCAAAAGAATGACTCTCCTCCAGAATAACACGGAACCGATATTTCTCTTTCAACTTGACAATCTCATCCAAGGGGGCAATTTGGCCAGAATTCTGCGTTCACAAATCACGATGACAGTGAGAGAGATTTCATGAATTGATTAGGTTTGATGTCTTAAGTTGCAAACTTTCATAAGAACATGCGAAAATAGACAACACATTAACACAACAATAAAAAAAGGCACTGCACCTGGTAAATGGATTCTACAACAATGTAGCGTCTAATCTTTTCAGCACGTTTATTTCCACGAGTAAGTTTTTCCAAAGCGCTTGCAAGTGAAGCCATATCGTTGTGCTTGAAGTACACCACTGTACTTCTTGATAGGTGGAGACCATTTTGCACTGCCCAATGAACACCCTCGTCACTGCAATCACATTAAACATTGGTGCAAATTCAGCAAGGGGAAAAAAGAGAAAGAAAAAAATAATGGAAAAAACTAGCCAGGTAGAGAGGAGCAGTAGCTAATTAGCTATTCATCAATAGCGACAAGAAAAAAGTGACAACTTTGCTAAAGCTTATCAGCTATAGATAAATTCATGATGTCTAAAAGGACAAGCATGTGGTCATCAATACAACAAGCAAGTCTGTAAATTTCATAAAAATTCATCAAAGAATAAGGTGAACTTACGCGACTATGATGTCTCCTTTCTTACAAAAGGCAGGTATCACACTGAATATTGTAGAAATCCCATATGAATACAGAATGGAGTCTGGAGTTCCCAGGAATTTAGCTATTTTTGCTTCACAGTCAAGGTGGACATCTGCAAGGGTATATTGAAAAGGTAAGTTCCTCCTCCATATTTGCAACCGAGGTCATTGTCTGTGAATGATGGTACATACCAATTGTTCCATAAAAGCCACGTGGACCACAAGACCCAACACCATATTTCTCCAGTGAACCAACGCAAGAATCCTGAAAGTCAACCAATTCGTTTAGATATTCCAAAAAAGAAACAACTGTTGAAACAGTGTCCAGAAATAGACTTGTCTCTTACAATAATCTTCTCATTGCCAATTAAACCGAGGTAGTTTGCAGACGCAAAGTTGACAACTTCTTTACCATCAACGATCGTATGTGGTCCGGCAGCACTGTATAAAAGCAGAATAGAAGGGTCAATTCTGATGCGCAGAAGTTCAAATAATATATGGTATCCAACAACAACAGACATCTTGCGATCATAACTACTTCACATCATAAACATATTCCATGCTGCATGCATCTATTTTGATAACAGAAAACAAGAAATATCTCAAGGAAAATTTCTGTGAATTAGATAACATATACAGATAACTTAAACATACTACAGGGAGAAGTTCAACAGAAAGAATATTCCATGTACATGAGTGACTTCAAACAAAGCACAGCTGTCATAAGGGATGCTCAATAGCTATTCCTCCAACGAAAATATAAAAATGCAATTATAGCATGCAGCCATGCACGCTAGTAGGAACTGCTGACTAAGAGAGCATATCATTGATGAAATCGCTGTGTTATTAGTGAAATGCAGTCACAGAAACAGCATAATATTGGCAACTACATGAAGTTACAAGCTTATATGGTGATGGCAAAGAAACCTCCTAAGAAATAATATTAGTAAGATACCATCCAGCAGCATACATTAGGTGCTCTGATGATTCTATTGATATAAGAGAAGAGTGAAGACGATCCACGAATCCTGTAGGCATTCAGGTAGCAAGGGAAAATGATACTGTATGTGGTTCATGGTGTTCCTTGCTGCTTATTCATGAGTGTATGGTTTCATGTAGTATAAATGTATAATCTAGCGAGAAGAAATGTTTCAAAACAATATCGATCCCTCATATGACACTATTAAGTTAAGTGAAAACTGGTGTAAGAACTGCACCTACACTCCAAAATTTCAACAGTGAATCCATCCAGTTAATCCACGGATATGAAATAATATGCAGGCCTACTCATGCAACAATGACCTGGACCGACCCTAGATATATTTGTGAATTTACTTTGGGAACAAAGCCACTAGACAGAAAAGTTTTCGACGCTATTGGGTCAACTACGGATTTAACTAGTAATAATTATGGAAAGAAAGCCATCGCACAAACCTTTCCAGCATTGGAGTGTCAATTCTGGCGCCCTCCTTGATCGGGGGGCATAGAGGCTCTGGCTCCCATTCATCACATAGCTCATCAATCTCCTGCAGAGACCCAAATGCTAGCCTTCAGTTATATGCTTCATGAAGCGATGACCAAACAAATACTCTGTACCATTAACTGGTGCTAATAGTTACCAACGAGGAGAAGACCTCACCTTTTCAGAGAGTGGCTTCTTTGGGGGTTTGTAGCTCTTCCTGGTGAGCTGAAACACTATGACTGCAATAAGAAGCCCTTCCACAACCAAATGCCCTGACAAATCACATCGCCGCCGAATGTCAGACGCTAAGCCCAACAGAGCCAACTTACCAATCCAAGAGGGAAGAGGGGTTACCATCAATATGGACCCCGAAGACGACGGCACGGGCAAGAGGGGCATTAAACGCAGCCGAGACCCGAGCGAGCACCGCCGCTGTGGCATTCACAACGGGCAATGCCATGTCCATGTCCCCAGGAGCTTCACGTATACGCTTTCAGCGCCTCCAATCTGCCAACAAAACAGTGTCAATCAGCCAGATCGATCGCCGAACAGCCGAATCCAATGACGAAAGCAGGGGCATAACGTGCGAGGACTCGTGGGTTCAGCTGAACCCCTTTGGAATTCTCGGGAGATAAACCGCTGTTAACTATCCCCTGCGCACAGCAAGGGAATCCGCAGAAATTTGGACGGCTTGGAGCGCCCGCCCCAGCATGAGAGATTCGGATTTGATTGGCAGCAGCGGGAAGATCCAGCAGACAATTCATCCAAGCGAAGCTAGGGCTTCCTTACCGAGAGAAAGGAGGAACCAACCCCAAGTCCGGTCGGATCTCCGCCCCGAGCACTGAGGACGGCTACAATTCCTCCGAGGTGGCGCGCTTCGCTTCAGCGGAAGGGTTTGAAGGCCTCGGGGGCGCGCTCTCGCCGGCGACGGGTCGACGAATGGGCCCTGGAGCCAGGCGGGAGCGGGCGCCGGTGAGTCGGGTTCGAGTAGCGGAGGGCGGCGGATTCGAGGCGGTGGTCAGTGCAATCGCGATGCGGTTGTAATATAAAGGGGGGCGCGGGGGAGATGGGAGGGAGAGGGGGGAGACAGACGACGACGACGACGCGGAGGAGGGAGGAAGAGACGACGAGACGATGGGTTGGTTTGAGTGGGCTTGCGCCCGGGCGGCGGTCCCCTTTGGCTGGCGGGCGCTGGCTGGGCTCGGCTCGGCTTCCGCAGCGGAGGAGAGCTGGTCCTTGTCGTGTCGTCTCGACCGGGCCAGCCAGCGTTGATCCGGGTGGCAATGGTCAATCCTGGCTGATACTTTTTTATATGAAAATTATATGATGGCCTCAGCTGCTGCTGCAAACTGCATCATCTGCTGGGCTTTTAGTGGTTGGTTAACCACCTACGAGGCTACAAACCTGCCTGTCTTGTTCATGGGCTCATGGCTCCCCTGATGGCCCCTCAAGACTGACTTCACTTCAGACTTCAGAGTTGAGAGCAGCGTCAGTACAGAACAGAATGGCACGTCGTGTCGTGACGTGACGTGTGGTGGTGTTTCGACGGGACCTCAGACCGTTTGGATACACCCGCTAAACTTTAGCACATGTAACATGGGATGTCTGATACTACTTAGGAGTATTAAATATAGTCTAATTATAAAATTAATTGTACAGATGGAGTTTAATTCGCGAGACGAATCTATTAAGCGTAATTAGTCCATGATTTGACAATATGGTGCTACAGTAACCTGCTAATGATGGATTACTTAGCCTTAATAGATTCGTCTCGCGAATTAGACTCTATCTGTGCAATTGGTTTTGTAATTAGCTCGTGTTTAATCTTCCTAATTAGTATCCGAACACTTGATATGATCATGCTAAAGTTTAGCACCTCGTATCCAAACGTCCCTTCAATTCGTTGCGTGGCGCGCAGGAGATGAGGGCGGGTGGACTGATTCAACCAGAGTGGGCAGAGAGGAAAACGGCCTGGAATGATTGATTGGCAGAGCAGGAAATGTCAACTGATTTTGTCAAAACTTGAAGGCGTTATAAAAACGCGAGTCGTACTAGAATATCATATCAGGAAAAATGATGGAAAGGCATCGTGACTCTGGTGCTGCGACTGCAATAGCATCGCTGCTATGCTATTCAGTATTCAGTGCCAGTTTCAGCCTTCGAGGCTGACTCTGTCTGTGATGCTGGTAAGTCGTACTCGTACAGGGCTATGGTAATAGTGACAAGTTCAGTTTACAGCCATTGGCCATTGGCCCTTCCTCAATTTTAAAGGATGATTATTTGAATTTCTGCCCTTTCCATTTTCTCTTCCCTTTTGGAACGCAAATGGTTAGGAATGTAGGGGTTCACTTGCAAGCAAGCTTATAATGTGCGAATTTTTCACATGAATTTTATTGCAAGTGGCCGAATTCTTGTATAAGTGGGGTGGGGGACCATTGTGCAAACGACATGAATGGATATGACTATATGAGATGCCCCCGGAATGCCGGGTGATTGTAAAATGCAGTGGCCTTTCAAAGAAAATATTGTAAAATGCACTGAAGGTGGTTAACTGGGCCGAGTGGAATGGGCTAAGCTATTAGGTTGGGCTTGACTGATCTGTTTTCCAATCTATTGCATAGGCTTCCCTAAAGCCTTGTTCGATGGCCCAGTTAGCATGAAATCAATAGCTTATACAGTTACTATTATTTTAGATTAATGCTATAGTAGACCGATGATAAGATGAGATAGAGAAACAAACTAACCAACCATATACATGACTTGTGGCACAATTTGATTGGATGGAGATGCATAGAATATTAAATTATTTTGAATGTCAAATTTGAAGTGTATTTTTCTCTCAACACATGAACCCATTTTTTATTCCTACAACATAATGAGATACAATATGTATATTTTTTTAATTATTTTTCTTGTTTAAAAAATCAACATTAAAAATATACTACTTCAACATTTTAAACACACATGTTTCAGCATTTGAATATACCGCTTCAATATTTTCATATAAATTGTTAAACAATTTGTCCGAAATGTTGATTTAGGTTTCACAAATTACTGAATCAGGTCTAAGAAACATGTTAAAGCATGTATATATGTATAAAATAATAACCCGTTAACCATTATTAAATATAACGATTGGAATAAAAGAAAATTAAAAATAGTCTACCATCACTTGCCTAATGAAACAAACAATCACTTCCAATTCGCAAATTAAGAAATCAGATTTATTCGACGTCAAGCAACAGATATGTAGCATATATGTTAGTCAAATTTGTGAATGTTCCACTCAAGTGAAAAGTATGTTCTGCTCAAGAAAAAACAATATTGTGTCAGTTGATCTGGATGATTCAATGTAGATACCAATGGTAAAAAAACGATTGATGGATAACCAAAATATAAATAACCTTACAGTGAGGTGGACCAATTACCTCCTTTCAAACGTAGATAATCACCTCACGCTAGTTCACCAAGACGCAAAAGGTGAATGCTGACATACTCCGCGAAATCATTTCCTTTATGCTGAAATGGCTAATCCTGCCGGTTGGTCAAGCCGTCGGTATAAGGCCTTGGCATAAGGCCGTGGTTTATTCTACCCCCTGTGCCCTGTCCCTGGTCCCTGCACCCTCAAATGGTGAGTCCTGCTACTGGTGGAGCTGATGAAAGGATTGCCCGTCCAGCATATCTGTGTGATGGTGGAATATGCGAGCATTGTCTTCTCCTAGCTTTGTACTATTCCAGAACCCGTAGCTTTTGCATAAGATGCAAATCTGGTGTCCCCCGGCAATGAAACTTGCCAAAAATCTGCTTTTCGTTAAAAAGCAGGCGACGATATGCTTTCCAGTAGAGAGATGCACAGGTAAATGTCTTGCAAGAACGATCAGCAGAGCAGTCACTCGGGTGTGTAAATTAGTCGATTGATTATGAGCAGCGAAGCGTTACAAGGAAAGATTAAGGGGCAAGCTAGCATTACATGCGCTGCAATACAAGACGATCGAAGAGCATTTGCATCCGGCCGCCGTGCAGCTCCACGGCAGAAGCTGTGGCATGCTCACCATTGCCATGCATACGTGTGCTCCTCGATCGCATTGACACCACAGCGCACTACTAAGCCACACGCAGAACAGACCTCTCCATAACCCAACAGACACGCTTGTGCACACTGGCATGTCCACACACACGACATATACATATATGTATATATTTGTATATCTGACATGACGAACGATGGAGGATCGGAGCTGCAGCCGCTTGTGCGCCGCCGCGCGCGTTCCCGTCAAGTCTGCGGCCGGTTGGCTCTGCCCCTGCGCAAACCGCACGGTGCCCACAGGGTAAAGTAAATCTCGGGCATTCAGAAGCTAGTCAGAAACCGAAGCGTGCGCGCGTCGTGTGATGGGATGGGAGAGCGTGCGCACCTGTTATTCCTGTTGCCGTTGCGGGCGTCGCGGGCGTCGTGGGCGCGGCCGCGGGACTCGATGTCGCCGACGTCCTCCTGGAGATGGTCGAAGTGGCGCCTCGCGTCGTCGGCCGTCCTGCCGCCGCCCACCGCCGCCGCCACGCGCTCCCACGCGTCGATGCCGTAGGTGGCCAGCGCGCGCTCGAACCGCTCGTTCTCGCTGTCGCTCCACTCCATGATCCCTCCTCCTCTCCTCTTCTCTCCTCTTCTCAGCTCGCTGCTTCCTATCACACTTGTTCAAGCTGACCAACAACGTCTAGCTGCTACCTCGCCACTCTCAGCTGCCGATGATGATCTGTGTTGCTTCGAACCAGGCATTCGAGGGATGATGATATTTATAGAGGGACAAAGAGAGGCTTTGTCGTCACAACATGGACGATGGGTCTAAAATTAAAACCTCCTGCATGCTACGCTGCTGCAGCAAATCGATCGATGGACCGGCACAATGGTGGCGATGCTGCTAATATTCTAAGAGGCGAGTTGCTAAGAAAGCTCGATGCAAGGGGGCGTGGGAAAGTGAAAGCGAGTGCAAATTGTGGGCGGGCTTGCGAGGGCAGCAGATGGCCGACGAGCCACCTGATTGGCGGGAGTTTTATTCGACAGACGTAAGAAAGTATCGGGGCTTTAGGCGATGTGGCATTATTTTAACCTCAGCTTGGCTTTCTGTTAAATGGGTGCCAGATCAGAGGGATCGATGCCATTTCTCATGCCTTCGGCCTGGCTAATAGCTTAGCGCTTAGCTTTGCTACCTCCTACTGCAACTTCATGCCATTTTTTCAGATAAGAGTTTGAAAAGAAAATGTCAATAATTCAGTTAATCTTTGAGCAGATGTTAGAGCAGGGAAATTCATAATAGGGGATACAGATCATACTCCCTCCATTTATTTTACTAAGGCATCCATGTATTTCAAGATTCAAACTTTATAATCTTTAACCAATGATTAGCTTTATCAGCTTTTAGGTTTTGCTGCATGAAACTGTCACCTTCGAACCCATCTTAAAGTACTTCCATATATATTATATCATATTTTCATTGGAAATTAGCCGTTAAGTGTTTCCTTCAAGATCACATCAAGTCAAACCACACCATATATTTTGAATGGAGGGAGTACAAATAATCATCTTCACAAACAACAACATCAAAAACAAAAGTTCAGCCCATATATTCGTGTTCCTCGTATCAAACAATAAATGTCACTAAACATCTAGTATTTAGTATTGTGGTTAGAGGGCCGGGAGTGGATCCCTCCATCCAGATACGTACCAAAAGCTAGGTATTTAGAAAAGCTAAAATGAATAGTAATTTGGGACGGATATCACGTAATTTTCAGTGTTTGTGAAAACAAGAGTTAAATTCGTTTTCTTGACCAAAATAGACATTAACCCGTATTGCGGAATCTGTATATGAGGATATTTGTCCATTCCCAGAAGTAGTAGTTATAGTTGTTCTAACTACATCTCAAATTAGGGAAAATAAATGCTTTTGAAACGTCTCCGCGATGCCAAACAGAGCCTGAAGGTAGTCGGCACTCGGCAGTAGGTACCACATGAACAATTTGCTTCCACTGGATGCAACGAGCGAACCAGATAATCTAGAATTTTTTTCCTTTCCTCCTGTATATACTAGTTAAAGCAAAAGTTCCAATAAGCTAGATTTGCATTCTGGATTGCTTGCCTTATATTGAAAAGAGGACAGACCAATCATCTGACAAATTTGGCATGCCATGACTAGCAGTTTAGCACATATACAATGGCGCCATCAGAGGAAAAGGAATTGGGTCAAGTTGTGCGCCTGACTTTATACCCAACATTTGTATATGCACACTGCACCAGGCTTTAGGCTCTCAGCCTGCTCGGGGATCATGAACAAAAAGCAAATGATAAGGAATAATTGCATTTTTTATGTGTAACACAGAGCAAGTGCACTAAAGGCAGGGGACTTAGATTCCTCCAACAATATTATGCGCACATTAACAACTTCGCAAGTGGGTTTGTTATTGCATAATTGCATTGCACTGCGATGGATACAACTTCACCTGAGATAATCACGCACCAGATGGCATATTAGCATCAAAGAAGAGTCTCAGTTTGCAATGTTTGGTGGCACTGAATTTGGACATATGGATCACAATCAGTCTCCTGCAACGTGTGAAACGCACAAGTAGTGCTTTGAAGATTAATCCATATTGTTACCCAATTGAGTCAAGGCATATCTTGGTCATTGATATGGTTATAAAACACTGATTTTATGACTAATTGTTGATACAATATAGCAATATTGTGAAACTAGTTGTCACGACAAAGCTAGCTAATATTCTTTTTTTAAAAAAATATTGAAATATTGAAAGGATATTTATGGTCAAAAGGTGAATATATATGTCGATTGCACATAACCTAAGCAGTACTATTTTGTTCTTAGGGATATTACTAGCAACGTAGTAGTGATGTGCTTTGATTAATGAAACTATAAATTACGCGAGTGAACTCGCTGCATTTATTTCAAGTGCATGCTATGATTTCAACAAACCACTCCCCACCCGGAAAATATGATTTTATAGGAGAATTTTGCTTTCACCATGAGGTGGTCCAGCTTCTTGTTTCATAACTAACATTTTTTTATCTATGCTTTTGTCACTGTTCCATTAACATGTTTGCTCATTTTCGCCTCTTCAATGTTACTGAAAGTAGTGGGAAAACTGAAAGGGAAAAAATCAATGGGAAAAGGCAAGAAGTAGGACCTAGCTCCTTAGCTAGAAACAATTTTTTTCCCCTTTGTACTATAGTCGTTCAGTGAATCGTGACGTATCTTCTCTAGAGGTCAGAAGAATCAAGGAAAGAATCTACTTAGCTAATGGTTACTTATATAAAAAAGAATTATAGAGCACCGAAAAAAGGTGGCAGGCATGCGTTGGAAGCTCCTAGATAGAGAATTTCACTGCAGTTTACTGTCCTCTGTATTATACCATATTGTGATTGCTCCACAACGATGAACTTTTCCTTCTAATTTTAATTGTGTGTGGGGTGCACATTGGAAGATTAGATGCTTCAACTTGTAAGATTTTGTCTATCGCATCACATATCGTTCACTAAATAAGAAGATGAGCACATTCAAGTGTCTAAGAAGTTTAAAAATTGTCGGAGGCTCTAGCTTGCTCCCCATGCGTATTGATATGTTGCATCACTGCGTCACAACTGTATTAGATTATCTCTACCATGGTTACTGGAGGTACAAGTAGATATAGTGCATACTGCATAGTACTGTTTCTATTGCATATCCAATTCTCTTAAGAATCTTCCACAAAGTAAATCTCTAGAAATCTAGAAAGAATCAAATGCATTGTCTCAACTCTCAACTATATGAACATGTGTAGAGTACTAGAGCGTGGTGCGTTGTCGCCTAAAGGCATGCTGAGTACAAGGGCACAAGCCTCCAGCTTTACTCCTACTTCCAAACCTGTCTGCTGAAAACCTAATTTTGCATTTTCTTCCAAGCATGTCTTACCTTTCCCTTTTTATCCTGATGACCAGATATGTTGTGCTTGAAAATTACCAGATTGCAGTAAGTCATATTGTAACATAAAGCCTTATTTTGGTAATTATAATATCACTCATTAGCACTTGGGGAGTCCCTTAGGCCAGTCTCAGTGCACAGTTTCATGGCACAATTACCAATGAAACTCCCTTTCCTCTCTCTTCATAATAACATGTCAGTTAGCAAAATTGCTGACGTAGCATGCTATTTAATACTCATGAAATTCTTGATGAAACCTCCGCTGAGACTGGCCTTACGCTTCAGTCATGGAAGTGCAAAGGACAATTTTAAGTAAATTTAAATGCATGCACCGACTAATTAGCCTCAAGGCTAAGCTGGTGCGGAGAACAACCAATTTGCTTCAATACTCCCATGAATTTACAAAAAAGGATCTCACAAGAAACAGTTCTTTCAACCAGTCTATAGGTATCTTGCGTTCCGAAGAGGCCTTCATATCAGTTCCGTTGGATAAGGCCATGTACTCGATCGACACTGATAAAATTAAGTTTGAGTAGATCAGCAACCAACAAATAAAGCTGTTCCCACTAGTGCTGATCAACATCCTCCAGCTCTGCAGCATACAATACCTCGGAAACAATATGATACTCCAGTCCGATCCATGGGGTCAACTACGAAGGTGGCGTGAGGCTACATTCGCGCGCCTCTTTTCCGTAAGGGCTTTTCACGTTTTCTACACGCAAATACTCTCCATATATTCCTCTACTACGTAAGCAGATCTCTGTCATGCAGGGAGATGCCCTTCACCGGAGGAGCCAGCAAAAGATTTGCTCGGGATGCGTACGGGCGTGCATACAGATCGACACAGAGTCAGTTACCTGGAATGAAAACGACGAGCACGACCCCCTTCGACACAGAGTGCTCCGAATGTACTTAGTAGCGTACCATACTTGTACCCACATGCCTATATCTTAAGCTTGGTGAAGGTAGGCACAATGTTCTCCAACCAGACGCCTGGTTAGTGAGCTCTACTTTTCCCTCAGGGCGATCCTTAGCTCCTGAGTCCCAATGTTTATTCGCCAAACGATCTCGATGCTTCCACCACGTTTGCTCTCCTAATATAATGGCTTGAATGGGTGTTTACGTGATCGGCATAGGTGGAGGCAAGTTGACATTGTAGGCTTGTAGCCACCAATCCCACCACCACCTCTCAACACCACCCTTGCGAGTTCTTCACCACCATTCCTCCTTCCAATCCCTCCCCCGCCCTCCCCCTCCATCATTCATCCTTTAATTTGTTCTTCTCTTCTCTCCCGCCACCTCTCCCTATGCTAGATTGCTAGCACCGTTTAGAAACTAGAATAACGGAGTAATTTCACATAGCATCACCCTTAAAGTTGCGTGCGTGTATTCATTTTTGAAACATTTTTTTTTGAAAGATTTGGTGCATGTATTCATAAAGATGTGAATGTGCGTTCATGTATATGAGCGCCTACGTTTGAAAAAAAAGATATCCCAAAATGCCTTAAGAATTTCACAGAACTATGCACCTTTTGATGTGCACGAATATATATGGTTTGGAATTTTGTGGTAACTTGGCCTACTTGTACAGCAATGGTGGTGCCATGTAGAACGTTGATTCTTGAGGACCACTGATTTATGCACCAAGAGCCAATAATAACAAAAGCCATTCCTATAACAAATTGAAGTTCCATTGATTGGTGAACGGCGAATACCTGGCATTCCGCGACCTTCAGCATTTCCCAAAAGCCAAAGCAAAAATTCAGAGCCTACAAGCTGGGCCTCCTCTTCGAAGGCTCAAATTAGAAAAGCATACGGTCGTAGATCTTTCCACGATTGTGATCTCCCTCCGCGTTGCCTCACCGAAAGGCCAAAGCGATCCCTATCCCAGCTAGGGATAAGAACAAACAGCCCCGACTTGCAAAAATAATTGCAACGGACCGCGACGAGCTATGTTCTGAGACGGAGAGAGTATTCTACACCCACCAACAGTCTTTATTTCTACAAACTGTCGTCGACAGTGTTTTTAAAGTCACTAATCGACAGTCCCTTTTTCTTTTTTAAGCCACTCATAGACGATCCTAACCCTATCATCAATATGCTATTTACCTGTTTCCAACTTGCTTGCAAAATGAACGGTAAACCATTTGGGAAAGAAGTCGTTCGGTCCATGGCCCAAGCCCAACAACCTTCGTAATCGTACGGTGTCCATCCGTACGTCTCATTGCGCCTCCCCCTCCGCCATTCTACCTGATGCTCCCGGTGTTGAGCACTTGAGCTGATCATCGCATGAATCGTCGGTTTCTGAACCTGGTGGCCGCGGCAGCGACGAAGGGGCATTTTTGAACAAGAACGAGGGAGCAGCCTCGGCGGGGATTCCAGTACTGGGGCGGCTATCAGCGTTTCTTCACCTGAAGGCCAAAGCACGCCCTATCATAGTACAAGAACAAACATCAAACATCACATAAACCACACTCATTTGAAACACCAAACATGCTGAATTCTCATCAAAACCATGGATGAGTTACAAATAGACGGTCTACATTATGAATATATTGAAATAGCTTGGCATTTCCTCACGTACATTCCATAGCTACAGGCACTAATAATTCCATGGAGATCTCTAAAATTTCTTATTTTCTACACTCATGGACAGTCCCTAAAAATAATGTGCTATCTTGCTGCAAGGGCAGCACTTATTTGGCACAATTGGGTGCTTCTAAATGAACGAGATAATGATGGTACACCCTAAACAGAATTTATTAACAGTGGCATCAATTAATTTGAATGGTTGATACAGCTGCTGAGACCTCCCTTGTTCTTGGGTCAGCATCTTCCAGTGAAACACCCCGGTGGTCTTCTCGAACAAGAAGTGGCAGAACGCCAGCTGAGCTCCACGCACTTGCTACAGCATTACTTGCATCACCCAAAGTCACCGAAAAAACTGCATCAAAGCCACCAGCTCCGGGGACTCCAGCTAGCAGAACACCCTCCATATTCATAGTGGCATCTAGTAGTTGTGTTTGTGACTCTGGCTCAATCTGCAAAATTAGGGCAAAGATGACAAACAAGATTGGATAAGAATATTAACACTATTATCTACACTAATATTGACAAACCAGTAGTGATTCATGTTGCTGAGATTATGCTAATCATCATACCGAAGATACTTCTTAGAACATGCTATACTACAACACTTGCAATTTCATAAAGGGAGTCTTACTGGAACACCGGCTGCTATGCCCATCTCGCGCATATGAAGCCTTATCTCAAGGAAAGCATCCCTTGCAGCCAGCAGTGATCTAACAATTGTTTCTTGATGTTGGTTAGTAGCCACCTCTGTCCACTGGTGAGAACGAGAAGAATTTAGTAAAAAAGACATTCAAGATAACCTTTTGCTTTCTTTTTTCTCACAGATTTCAGAATAAAGTGATAGGTGGTGATTAAAAATGGGTGTCTAAGCTCTGGAAAAAAAAAGACAAAAGTATTATGGTTTATCCTTTTTTTTCGGGTGATTATGGTTTATCCTAACACTGCCATTTCCCTGTTCATCAACCTATTACTCCAAACAAATGCAGGTTCAGAAATTTGATAGAGTAATCTAACAAAAAAAGATATAAGTATATAACAAAAAAATGCAGTTACCTTCCCATATGCGAGATGACTACAGGACCGCACTACGGATTCATATGCCTCCTGATGATCTTCAGAAAGTTTTTTTAAGATTCTCAGTTGGTTCTCCAGCGCTGAATTGGCAATTCCCAGCTTAGTCCATGTATCTTTGGATTTCTCAGGGTCAGACTTCTGCCACCGTTTCACAGATCCAACCATTGATGGGGTAGATGTTCCTCCAGTTCCAGGTTCCCCAAGGACCTAGCAAAAAAACTCCAACACTATATTAGAATTCTAGAAGACATTCTTACGAATCAACAAACAAAAACAACACCAAATAAAATGGCAGAAAATATTGTTGGTTCATATTGAGACAAGTTTCCTCCCTGGTTCTTACTGTGTCTTGTGAATAGAAAGACACTCTTTGAATGGCATGCTTCGGACTTTTGGCTAAGAAATCAATCGTGCAAGGGCATGGCAACAATTTTTTTAAAACACCGTGCTCTTGTGCAATGCATGTCACAAAAGTCTTATAATACAAATCATGTGAAGAAACAAAGATAAAAAATTTCAAAGAAATTATTTAAGGGAAGGCAAAGCTGTGACAGACTAAGGCAAAGCAGGAGGCATATCTGGTGATGCTGAGAACACAAACAGGCCAACCATTCTACAACTTATCAATTTTCAAATTTGCATGGCATAGATGTTGGCATGGCGTGCATGTGAGATAGATATGGCATGAAGTTATGACAGAAGTCCCATCCCATATGCTGTCAGTATCAGCATAAGGCATGGCCTAATGGCTATAGCCTATACACATCATAGCATTGCATTGCATGTATCTAGTAAATAAACTGTAAATCCTTTATCACTGGTAGCAGACCATTAGTTCTGGTGGCTGGTTACAACCAGTAAAATGATATGATTGCCATTTCAAAAAACCCGGCCATAAACCATGAGGCTTGGCAACTTACAAGGGTCAACAGAGGAGGCAATGAAAATTGTGTATTCTCGTGATCCCACTTTCGTGTAACAATATCTGATACTGCATCTGGCAACCAAGTCCCACCTGTAGCCTGTAAATATTGCATTACATAAATTACTAGTTCATCAAATGTAGTAAGATTCTTCTGACAAAGTTGATGAACTGCACGCTATAAGTTTCTTACCTGAGCTGAGGAGAGTATTTCTGGAGAAAACCTTATGTAGCGCTGACTCCCATAGACAGCAGCACTAACGTCAAAACCACTTCCAATTTTCCCTTGTGCTATACAATGTGCACTTTGGGCAATAGCGTGAACCAAGTCAAGGTCTCGTCCAGTTGCCCTATTACTGGAAGGTTGTCCAGGACGTGAAAGGTCAACAGCACCAAGATAGTGAAGAAGAGCTGCAACAACTGATGTGGTCATGGCAGCTGATGACCCAAGTCCAGTTTTGGCTACTTCAGGTTTACATTTTTCTCCAGTCATTGATCCATTAGCAACTTCTGAGTTAAATGTAATAGAAGAGAATGGAGGCAATGAAAGCAATACCTCCGGAGTAAGAGGGAGACCACGTGCTTCAATCTGAAGAAACAATAGAAACCAACAAGCTAATTATTTCCAAATGATACAGTAATTTTTGGGTGAGCTCTGGTAGTAAACATGAACTAGGTCAAACAAGGAAATTTGCTACGGTTTGTAGGAGATATTTAGCATGTAAAAGCGAAAGTAAATTAAGATGTTGCAGTTTACTAAACAATACATGGAGAGTAACTTCTGAATGTTTTACAAATTGCACCCAGCAGTCCAGTTCATCAATTAGACATTTTACATTGGCCATTCATTCAAATTTCATTGATTTTTACAATGCATAAAGCATAAAGAAAAATAATAATCTACACAAACTTTATAAGGAAAAGAAAGCAAGCGTTACATGCACATCATACGTCACCTATAAATATTCCAACACATTTACTTTGAGTTCTGCATCTGATTTCCTCCTTTATAGTAAGAAGCTTACTATGCCAATTTTGGTCATAATTAAAGTAATACTTTTATCACAAAGGCATGATCATCATGGAGAGAATACAGAACCAAAGCCCAGTACAAAAGAGTTAACACTTTAAGTTTTAAAGTAGACTCTGGCAACCATGCTATTGTTTTAGTGGAATGTGTAGAGATCAGTAAATATATATTCAAGATTAGACAGTTCGTCTTTTTACTGACCGTTCAAATTAGAAAGCTAAAAGGAGCTACAAGGGTCATGTTAGCAACAAATCTCCCTTTTCTTTCCCAATTGCATAGGGTTTTGGGTATAGTAGACTTGTGCAAAAGGTAAGCTTATACAAATAGGAAGCTTTACCTGCTTTCTATAAGAATAGAAGTCATTGCAACCCAGAATAGTAATGCTCAGACCTGCAAGAACAAGTTTAAACATTTTACAAAAACGAAATGAAAATATGCTCTAGTATACATCGAATATGTGACCAGTGTAGTGCTTTAGAGGAGACAAAGAGAAGCTTCACAACCTTGCAACAGTAGCTTATCCTGCGCATCCTTCCTCTCCTTATCAGTAATGGTTGCTTTAGCAGCTGCTACAGAGAACTGTATGGCCTGCTCCACAAAAGGGTTTGCAGATTCCCTGAAATGCAACACTAAAACTGTCAATGACACTACCACCAAACTCGAGTTTCAGCAAATAATTCAACAAAACAAGAGCACTTTGCCACGAGAATCATTGATAATGATGAGGAACTTGCCTCGCAGACGTCAATTGCAGCGTCGATTTCTTCAGGGACAGCTTGTATGTGGCCTCGCGGGAGAGCTGAGGGGAAGCCACTTTGACATCCGTCCACGCCTAGCACCAGTACAGGGCACACAGGGTGAGAAGCTGAAAACAGCGGAATGGCAGAAGGGGGCTGCGATGAAGGGGAGGGGCGCAGCTGAAGAGGGCTCACCCAGGCCCAGGAGTCGGCGGGGAGGCTGTCACGGAGGGGCCGGACGACGGCGTAGAATCGGGCGGTGGTGCTGAGGACGAGGCCGGCGTTGGGGCGCTCCAGCACGAGGTAGCCACCCGCGACGAGCACCTTCCCGGGCGCCGACGCCACCCTGCGCCCAGATCGAAGCCCAGAGATTGGGGAACGCGAAATCTAGCGGAGTAGCGGGATATAGTAAGATGCCGGTGCTAGCGAGTACTCACACTTCCATGGTCTTCGAATTCTCGGCGGCCGGGAGTTGATCGCCTCCGCTGGAGCTTGGCGGGGATGGAGAGGGGACGGGCTGAACAGCAGCGCGGTGGTAGTGGTACGCTCTCGCGATGGCGGCGACGGCTGGGCGCGGGGTAAGCGTCCGGGTGCGGAGGAACCGAGGGGAGAGAGGGAGTCGGCGGCGACGTGGCAGTGGGGATGCCGCGCCGAGCCGCCGAGAGTGACAGCCCAGGTGGCCGTTCAACTGGACCAGGCTTCGCTCGTTGAATCGTGTGATCCACGAAGCCGTGTGGGCTAAGACCGACTAGGCCAGCGCGTCAGTTTTGGTAGATGAGGTGATGGGCCGTAGCGAGCTGGCTTGGGCTGGACGACGCGGGCTCTCTGTTGTGTTGTGCAAATCTTTTTCTTTTTTTCTTTTTTTCTTTTTTTGCGAAACAGGCTTTGATCTGCCTATCAGCTGCTGCTTCGAGGTTTCGAGCAGTTTGTGGAGTTGAAGAGTAGAAAAAATACAAGGGGATTTGCACGTAATCAAGCATCGATGTTGCAGAAACCTAACGACTCTTCTACTGTTTATATTATGCAAAAAGTGCAGAAGGGAAAAAATGTGATGCGCTTTCTGCAATTCTGGCATATGAGAGTTGTGACCAGGAATCCTCATCTGCAAGACCTGAAACACCTTGTATGCTTGTGGAAGGCGAACAGGCCGCCTGACACTGACGAGCCCTAATAGAGACAGATCCAAAACAACTGCCCTGCGTCCGGTTATGATGCAGTTAGTTAGAGCCTAGAGGAATCTCCCAATCTCCCTGCACGCGAACCACCAGCAGCGGAGGCCCCTCCTGCATGCCACCATCCGATTGGCCATCGCCCTTCTGCTGCGCTGCGCTCACACCACGCCATGCCATGCCACCATCTAATGCGCGGTCAGATCGATGGTTAGCTGCAAATCAAGCTCCCTGCCCACTGATCCATTAAACAAAGCCTGGTCAATGGGGGGCGTCGCGGGCTCTGGCTCTTCCGACAGGGACACGTTGTGGTCCATGGCCTCTCGAGCCTGAAGGGGACCCGGCGATCGATCCATGGATCCATCCATCCATGCATCGAGCTAGCTGCATTATGAGCTGCAACCTCCAGCAGGAGAGCAAGGCATCTGCTCTACCTGATGGATCGATCAGTATCAGCTGCCTCTCTCTGAAGAGAAAATATATGCATATATTCACAAGTATACAAGTGGCCTGCTTCCGGCCTCCCTTGAGTATTTGTTTGAACCGCCGATCACCTGATCCTCAGAGGGAGCCTCTCATATGATATGATGATTGGGGACGTTGTCAATTCTTTTGGGGTTGGCCAGTGGGGGCGGGTGGAGTAAAATAGGAGGGGGATGGCATGTGAGACAATGTGGCTTTGTTCCCTATTGAATTATCGCTCTAACGAATTGTATCCATTCATCAATGTGCTTTCTTAATTCTGAGTCAACAGTTGAAGTTCTGAACTTTATGATGATTTTCTTTTTCGGAGACCGGTCTTTCTGATGATATGCATGGACACTGCGATTAAACTGCTGGGTTAACCGCCAATCCGCAGTTACTAAAAGACCTTTCGACAACTATAGGTGAAATATTTCAGTGCTGAGCTAAAAGAACTACAGTTGAATGACAGGGATTCTCATTGGCAATCGGAACTGAGTTTTTCTTTTCCTTGAACAGCTTGTAGGTTATGTAGTAGTAGTAGTATCACTGTATTTTAGTTGTGTTCTAGAATGGAAAGATCCAAGTATGTAGGGAATGCATATACACTACAGGTATGTATGGGCATAAGAAAGACGAGCGCCGGAGCGAGGTTCATGAACCTAGCTCGACAATGATTGGTTCGTTGGGCCGAGAAAGAGACGATCGAACACTTGGCGCGGCCTCGGAGCGGGATGAGAGCGACGAGGCGACGGCGAATGATGGATGCCCGCAAGCTTTCGTCGCCTCATCAAAGTTTGCGAAAGCGCTAAAGGATCCCGGCTCTCTTGAACTAACCCCCTTTTTTGAAATGCTCCCTTTTGTTGCTGCTAGACGAAGCAGATGAAAAGGAGCGCTCCTTGCTGTTGTTGTAAAGCGGGGAAGAAATAAAGTGCGCTGCACATCTGTAAATAAACAGAGCCAGCTCTCTGTTGTTAGGAGAGCGCGAGGCGTGTCTTGCCTGCACGTCGCCACTCGAGTCTAGTGTCGTTTTTCTCCTTGAGGAAAGTCACATGAAGCCATCATGGAACCTGGGATCGATCTGCGAGTGTGTGACTGGCATGATTAGCAATGATACTACTACGAGATCCTTTCTTACTGTACTAGGTTTATTAGCAAATCCTAGGCGCATTGATCGACCGGCTGATGCTCTTGAGCAGCCCGTGAATGCCGGCTTTGTTATAACTAAATCGACCCAACTACACAAAGCATCAAGCCGTCGATGAACCAGAGGATTATTTGAGGTGGCGTGCCGAGAGCTCTCAGGTTCAGTCTTTGTTCAGCTGGCTTCGATTTTTTAAACGTGCACGAGCGAAGCCAAAGCAACGTTAATTACTGTTGCTAGGCGGCCGGCCGGCCGGCCGGCCGGTCACGTGTCCATGCTGTCGTAGCGTATAGTAGCCGCGTATACGCACAGCTACAGAGCGCGGCCGCGCGGGGGGAGCAGGCACACGCGGCGGCGCCCTGCAGAGGCGCGCCGCGGTCGCCGGCCGGCGCCGCGCGGCGGGACAGGCGTGCATGGCCGCGGGGCTCGGTGTCGACGCGGCCCGGCCGGCCGGCCAACGTGCACGTACATCTCGGCTCCGCTACCTGCTAGGCTATAGCATGCAATGCATGTACACGCACTCGTCGAGCCGCGCTGGACTACTGGCTAAGCATACGTGCGCTACACGACGTCCGGATCGGAGGTCGTCGTACGCGGTGCTGCGCGTCGCCGGGGACGTACGCGTTCGTCGCGTTCAGAACTAACTGCCTATCGCCACGTACGTGCAGTGCATCAGTGCACGCATGTGTAGGAGACACGCAAGGAAGCATCCTAGCTGGATGCTGGACGCAGCAGTACTGGCGGTGTGACTGCTGCTAGCTAGACGGGCTCCAGTGTTCAGTTATTACTTGAGCTGTTGATCATGAGCTGCATTGGCTGCCGTGATCGGAGGCGTGCGTGCAGGGACTCAGACTACATACAGAGACCACACTTGGACTCAGGACTAGTACCACACGTTTTCACAGTGCAGACAGCCGCTCTGCAGGAAGCGGGCACGCCCATGCCCATCCTCCTATAGATCTACGGCCGCTTGTTGCTTGCAGTTGCAGATGGGTTGCAGTCTTGCAGACGCGACGGGAGTGGTGAACACTGAACAGCGCACGCGTACACTTCACCGACAAGCTAGAGGCTCCGGCCGGCGTGTGTACATTTGACTCGCGATGCTGGCCGGCTCGTGTGTTTAGGACATCGATCAGATCGCGCGGCAGCTAGCGCTAGTGTTGCCTAGAGCAAGCTGGCAAACTAGCTAAGGTTGCTTGCTTGTGCAGCCGCGCTGACTTGTGCGTGGTCTCCGTGGAGACGGAAGGAAGGAAGGATCGAGACTGAATGGCTGTGGGCACTCCGGTGATCTCTGCACGGGGATCCGCGATGCCCAACACGGATTCGCCAACCCCAACATCCTGCACGCGTGGATGCACCCCAACATCCAACGAGCAAGCAAAGTCATCCACCCTCACATGTGTCCAACTAATCTCATAGAAACCATCAACCAGTTTACTAAAATGCTGTATACGTACTCTGATGCTTGCTGGGTAAAATGCTGCAGTAACCTACACGTCTGAGCCGCCGCCTCTGTTGCATCTGTACATGTAACACCATTTCTTTATCCATCGTTTCGGTTTTACCGGTATCACGCACGCACGCGCACGTGATGATTGTACGGCGGAAACGATTCGAAACGGCCTCCCAAGTCCATGTCACAGTAGACATGCTGGGCGGTTGATCTGGCGGCCTAGCTGGTGTATCGGTAACCGCACACTGTTCGCCAGAATACTGGGTGCAGGTTACTGCTGCATGAGTAGCGAACCCCAGAGAAGGAGAAGCAGATCGCAATCAGCATTCAGAAACAACATGTATAGTCAATTGGCTGGGCTAGCTGTTGCACGCCGGTGTGTGGCCTAGATCGCAGGGATCGGGCTGCGGGTAATTTGACGGTGAAAAACTGTCTGGTCTCGGTTGCAACTTGCAACTGGCCGGTACATGCAAGTGGGACAGTGAGCAGCAGCTGGCTGCAGCCCCTAGTTATCTTATATATCGCCCGGGTAATAAGATCCCAACTGTCATCTCAGGCGATCTCACTTAGTAGTAGAAGAAGATCAATCTGACAGTGGATTCGTTGTGCTTGTTATTACCGCCAAATCTGCAGCAGGTGCAAGCTGCACTACCTTAATTAGAGAACAAAAGAATTGTGCAGACACGATCCGTTTCAGATATTGCGCATCTGAAATCCGGCGTTGCCACTAGCTCCCACGTTTGCCTCTGCTTCTTGGCGCCACTCGTTCGATCCTTGGTGTTTTTCAGCTAAGCTGCCAGCCAGACGCGGACAACTAACACACACACACACACACACACACACACACACACACACACCAGCTGCAAGCCTCGACATTATATTAGCTTGAGCACTAGCGCTAGGATCACATAACGCACGCAGGTGGATCGAGCCAGCCGCAAAGCTCCTGCCGAGCAAAGCGAGCGAGCGCCCTCGCTAATCATTTGGGCGAGGCGAACGAAATCCCAGCATGTGGCGGCCGCCGGCCGCCCCCCGGGCCCTGCACTTGCGCGAGTTTTCTTTCACAGGCTCGGGTGCGGAAGCGGAATAAAGATCAGGAATCTTGCCGCGGAAACCCAGACCCAGCAGGGAACGATCGGAAACGAGTGCGCTGCCGCTGCGCGCGCGCGCCGGCACGAGACGGGTTGGTTGATAATACACGCAGATGCCGCGCGCGCTCAACATGCGAGCCGCGCGCAGCGTGGGCGGGGATCACAGAATCTCAAGGGGTGGACGGCGCCGGCGGAGATAGATGCCGTTGTTGCCAGAGTCAGAGAGGCATCAACGCATGCATGTCCGAGCGTGGACGGCTGAATTGAGGCCCTGTTTATTTGCAACTTGGGAGGAATTTCTGTTAGTTCTTAGTTGTTACGGGATCAGAACTAGATTTGTTTCCTCTGAATTTTTCACGTTTCGAACATAACCTTAACCGGGAGGTAAATGTTAGGTACTCCCCGTTCACTGGTACTCACCACAAGATTATCTTAAGAAGACGTAATTGGATTGGTAGGTTGGATGAGCTCTGGTGTGGCACGATTTGCGTTCGATCGACGAGTTGTTTAATTAGTCCTGGGCTTAAAGCAGCTAGAGGCAGATGTAACAGCTAGCTAATAGGTTAGTGAGAGGGAGAGGACGACAAGCGAGCAAGTTCATCCATCAGCCAATTCGAAAGGTGTCGTGTTTGGTAGACGGGCCGGGGGCATCATTCAGCACTAGAATTACGACCGGGAATTGGGGCTTTTTTTTACCTACTTATATTCCTCAAGCCTGGCATATGTTGGGCGCATTTAGCTCCTTCTTTCTCTGAAAAAAAGAATTGTTGTTCTCGGCACCTAATTAAGCCACAGTGAACGACGACCGAGCGGACGAGCCATATACATGCCACCTAACAGTGGCGTATTCACATGAATACCCATGATTTTACATAATTATTTTGATACATGTATCATGTAGCACTAATACATGTATAAAAACAAGAATACTAGTAGATTTTTCATTCTAAAAGGAGTACTAGGAGGACGAGCAGCACGGTTCACCACATCCCTGTACGCTGACGATGCGGCGATTTTCATTAAGCCAACACGAAAAGACATAACCAACTTGACGAACATCCTGCAGCATTTCGGCGAAGCCACAGGCCTACGTACGAATCTGCACAAAACACAGATTGCACCCATCAGTTGTAATACCGTCGATTTGGACCACTTACTTCGCGATATGCTGGCGACAAGAACAACCTTCCCAATACGCTATCTGGGCATCCCACTCACGACAAGGCGCCTGAGGAAAATTGACTTCCAACCCCTCGTTGATAAACTGGCCGGCAAGCTATCAGCATGGACGGGTCGTCAGCTAACTCAAGCTGGCAGAATAACCCTCACAAAATCGGTCCTCTCGGCACAACCGGTATATTTACTCACAGCTATCAAACCGAGTAAAGAGGTGCTCCAGGATATAGACAAAATCCGGAAAAAATTCCTATGGGCAGGGGACCAGCAACTTACTGGAGGCAAATGCAAAGTTAACTGGACGAAAACCTGCCTCCCAAAACAACGAGGGGGCCTGGGTATCCCAGACCTAGAGAAATTCGCACGAGCCCTCCGTCTCAGGTGGCTCTGGCACGAATGGGTATCCCCGGAAAAACCCTGGAACAACATGGGAACCCCTTGCGACGAAGCTGACAGGAAGCTGTTTGCGGCATGCACCTCCATCACTCTGGGAGACGGCAAGAAAACTAGCTTCTGATCTTCCGGATGGTTGCAGGGTCAACGCCCTAAGGACATCGCCCCGCTCCTTTACGCCATTTCGCGCAGAAAGAATAGGAGTGTCCATGATGCTCTCAGTCGAAATAACTGGTTACGCGACCTCGTGATCGACCATAACATCACCGTTTCTCACCTAGCGTCGATTGCACAGTTGTGGCAAATGGTCAGTGCTACGGAACTCAGATCAGGGGAGGACGACATTATCACCTGGAAGCTGACAAACTCAGGACTGTATACTACGGCCTCGGCATATAAAGCACAATTCCTGAGTTGCACCGAAACACCACACGTTTCCTCCATATGGAAATCTTGGGCACCACCAAAATGCAAATTCTTCGCGTGGTTAATTACGCAGAACCGAATCTGGTCAGCTGATCGCTTAGCCAAGCGAGGCTGGCCGCACAACACATCCTGCGTCCTATGTCGTTCCACTATGGAGACTGAACACCACCTTTTAGCCGAGTGCCGATACACACGGAGAATCTGGAACCAAACGGCGACATGGCTAGCGCAGCCTGCACTACGACCAAATGAATGGAGACCTTCAGCCAACGCTATGGAGTGGTGGACGGCTATCACCACAACACCGGACTCGCCACGTAAAGCTCTACGCAGCCTCACCCTTTTAATCATGTGGGAAATTTGGAAGGAACGGAACGCACGTACTTTCAACCGGCATGAAACATCACCGTCAACCCTAATGATGAAGATCAAAGATGAGGCCTCCGCTTGGCTCTTGGCGGGGGCCAAAGACCTAGCGATATTTCTATCTCGCGAGTAATCCCGTTTCGGCCTCTAGTTTTTCCTTCCTTTTTCCTTCCTTATTTGCTTTTCTATCCCGAACTGTCAGGATTTCATCTGTCTTTTCTACTATATCAATGAAATAGGCACCGTCTCGTGCCCGTTCGTTAAAAAAAAAAGGAGTTTCTACGAGGATCCAGTGAGTTTTCATCATTTTTGTGCCGACACTTTTGATGTTCTATATTGTATTGAACAAAAAGTTTCACAATGAACACCAAAATTCAAAATCCTGACTGCGCCACTGCCGCCTAACCTAACTCGGTGCATCGTATATATTCCACGTACTGGAAGTTGACCTCGGGCTCGGACGGGAGAAGTTAGGAACGATACGTGTCGAGCGCATTATATATTTCTCGCAGAGTGTGGCACACGTACGAGGGCATTACCATTGCAGACGACAAAACCTGCCGGTTTGCTGCATGCTGAGTAGATCGAGTGCTAATGATACCAGATGCTTATGTATATGTATCTCCATAGACAAATGCGTGGGCCGTATTTTGGAACAGGTACTAACAGTCATTGCTCAGTTTAACAAGCTAGGGGTGTTTCATTTGCACCACACCTGCAACACATGGTGGAGTTAGTCTGCTGCCACACCACCGGCGCTTGGAGTCATCCTAACCCAGGTTCCGTAGTGGAGCATGTAAACGCACTCTTCTCCAGTAAAATTCATGTGTCCCAAACGGCTGTTGTACATCTTTTGAAATATAGTACGATCGATGCTCACATATGATTATATGAACATGACACTTATGAAATATGTGTACATCACACTTCTGTGAGGAGCTTGAGCAACCAATGGACGATATTCTGAGATTGACGAAGTCACTATTGGTGTATCGCCATCAAAAGGAGACATCGCCTATATAAAAAGAAAGAATAGCGTCATTAATTTCTAAAATAAAAAAAAACAATCGCTCATGCTAAATCGATGACTTAACCTGTGTGAACAGATTTCACGACAGGAACAAAAATATGTCGAACATGGTCGCGTGTCAGCGGAAAATGCAGATTTTGTGTTGAAGAGGCTACTGATGGGGACTGACCTGAAATGCAGACTTGAGATTTATTAAAAACCAACGCTACATGTATCGGATAGGATCTCAATTCGGCGGTGCTCGGAAGCTTCAACCCTTTCGGACGTCAACCCCACTCCTGGAAACCTCGAAAGGCGGATCGAGCTAGCAGTCTAGCAGCTACAGCTTAGGTGGCCGATCATGTCGACGCCGATGCCGCTCTCATGCACGGGCCCCCGCGCGGCCCGTGCGATCACGAACTGAATATGCGCGCGAACATGCACGTCAAAATCAATCATGCGCGCGACCGATCTCGATCTGTCAACCAAATAAAACTTCATTCATTCCAGCTCGTAGGAAAAGAAAGCTACATATATACGCGCGCGAGTCAGATCACCGATCGATCGCCGTCGCGTCATCATGTTCGCTTGTTCAGTTCAGTAGCAGCTAATAACGAACAGTTGATGCGGATCGGCCGCGCCGCGGGAACAAACCGTCGCCAGGACTTCAGGATCTTATCTTGAAAGCTTTGGTGGAGCTAGGGAGGTAGCTAGGCAGTGCTCAACTGTGCATCGCACGACCTCCCATCACCGGCAGTTGGACGGATTGGGTGCAGTGTGTAGATCGGACGGTCGAGCTGAGGTGATCTTGGAACAGTGGGGAAGGGTTTGTAGACGCCGGTTTAAAGTTCTGACAGGTGATGGAAGAAAGAGAAAGAGAAAGAGCCTGAAGTTGGTGCCACGTTGACCAAGATCAGTCGCAGTTAACTAGGTTTCAGAAGCTGATAAGAAGATCAGGTGGGCTCAGTCCGAGGCGAAATCAACTCCACCAAATAAGAGAAAGTGTGAAGATTTATCTTTAATAGTTTTTAGAAATAGATGTAATAGTCATGTCGTAAGTGACTAGAATTTTAGCTTGCTACAGGGCCTTGTAAAAAATTAATCAATCAATACAACATTTCGGCACCACGCCGACAAAACCTTAGGAGTAGGAGTAGAGTAGATTCGACGAGTTTCTTCTAGCACGCAAGGCTGCATGGCTTTGACCTCGGGCAAGCTTGTAAGTACCGTCACCCGGTCATTACGATCTCTATCAAAACCTTCTGAGTTAAGTCTCATATTCTGATATTGTTGTGTGACTAGTTATCGAGTTATCTTAGATTGCAAGTAGAACTTTCTAGGTTTTGTCTATTATTCTGCTTGTTTTTGACGTTGTTCACGTTATCAAACAACTTAGATCTGATTAGGTTGTCTTCATCGGCTCCCTTGCCTCGTTTAAACGTTCACAGTTATCAGATCGTATCGGCTGGTAGACTCTGCATGCTTTCGCTGGTTTATATGTTAGGTCCGATAGATCTTTACCCCTGCCCCTTATATTGCTAACCGTCATGCCTCTGATGTCAGCGTGCTACCATTGAGAGCCGATGCTTCGGTCGGATCTTATTCGTATCTCACGAAAGTATGATGACATCATTGAGCCGATAGGGGCGTATGTGAGGCCTTGTTGCTGCGAGCCTATCTGTTAAGATTGACGGGTCGACGTTAATGCCCTCTCACCGTGTTACCTTGTCTAAGTTTAATTACACGGTTAAGACATTGGTTAAACTTTGTTACCTTATAGACTTGCAAGCGGTAGGTAAGAGGTCTTTGGTGATTGTGTTTTAGTCTTTTACGTTAACAGATCGAGGTTAATGCTCTCTCATTCGTGTTGCGTTGTCTATGTTCAATACACTTATCAAGATATTAATTAAGATTTGTTAATGTATCTAGCTTTCAGCATCGGTTGGTCCTTGTTGCTATGTTCTAATCTTTTAAGTTAGTAGAATGATGCCAATGCCCTCTCATTCGTGTTATCTTGTCTGAGTTCAATACACTTATTAATACATTGGCTAGATCTGTTAGCTTATCCGATAAGTGCGTGGTTAACGAGGGCTCCCTTTTATGGCTGTGGTGTTACAATGCTTTATCTTACCCCGTCTGACATAGCCGATGTCACATGCCATTAGTGTTTTATTCATTTGTACCGCATGCTTACATTAAATATCTATCTGTCATGGTTTTTATCAAAAACGCCTACCCATGAGTTCGAGAGGCTTCGCCGCCGACCGGCTCAGGAATTTAATGTTTACCTTGTCAATTTTCAGATCAAATTGATTGGCACGCTTTATACTACTCGCGAGCCGTTTGGAGCCACACTGGAGTTAAGAAGATCTTCCAAATTCTCCGTGTCGTTCAACGCAGAAGCCTGAGGTTTAGATTTTGCGCCAACGGCTCTATGTAATTTGCTCGTGGCGGAACTGTGGTCGAATACGAGGACTGTGAGGGTAACAGCCTAACAGGTAATCTTAGAATGCTGCTGCGTGGTTCAACGGTCAAAATGTCTGTGATGTGCCGGTCGATCTCTTCGGGGAACCTGGTTCGATCGGCTCATCGGCAACATGAGAAAAAGAGAACGTGCTTTTGCCGACCCGTGGTAACTCAGTTACGTGGATACCGCACGTATCATCAAACACACTTTTAAAGCAATGTCATCGAACTTTTAGACCAGCATAGTTTGAAAATCGCAACCTGAGAACAAGCATCTGCCGGGAAGAGAGAGAGAGAGAGCAGTTCTCTGAACCGAGATTTTACTTTTACACATACGGACATACGGTTATTCGTCGGCAGAATAAAACACCATGGCAATCTCGTCCGTCCAACAGTTTGACCGAGCATCTCGTGTCCGTCCACTCCCCGGTAGAGCAGTAAAACACCCTGACGGACACGGGAGACCGTTCGGGACCCGACGACCCCCGGCGGCACGGCCCACGCTGCTCGGTGCTCGCCCCCGTCGATCTCACCGACGCAGGCCTTTATAAGCACCCGACCCCCCCGCGCTCACACAGACTCGACTCGCACCCATTCCCTCTCCTCCAACCCGTCTCACTCGCCATGCACATGGAAGCGCCGCCGCCAATGGACGCGGCTCACGACCCCGCGCCCTTCTCTCCGCTCTCCTCCGACGCCGCCCTCTCCCCGCACTTCCCGCCGGCGCTGGCGGACGCGGGCGCCGGCGCGCTGGACCTCTCCTTCACCTCCACGGCCTCCGCCTCCACCTCCTCCTTCACCACCGCCACCACCTTCAGCGCGCGGAGCTCGCTGTCGCTGCCCTCCTTCTCCTCCTCCACCTCGCTCTCCCCGCGCCCGCACTCCTCCGCCGCGTCCCCGCACTGGGCGCACCTCGCCGCCGCCCGCGCCGCCACGCCCGACGGCGTGCTCCGCCTCGCGCACCTCCATCTCGTCCGCGAGCTCGGCCACGGCCACCTCGCCCGCGTCTTCCTATGCCGCCTCAAGAGCTCCCCGCCGGCGTCCCCGCTCTTCGCGCTCAAGGTCGTCGACCTCCGCGACGACGACCCGTCCAGGGTCTCCCACGTCCTCGCCGAGTCGCGCGTCCTCTCCTCGCTCGACCACCCCTTCGTGCCAACCCTCTACGCGCGCCTCGACGCCGGCCGCTACGCGTGCTTCCTCATGGACTACTGCTCCGGGGGCGACCTCCATGCGGTGCTCCGGCGCCGCCCTGGCGGCCGTCTGCCCGTCGCCGCGGCGAGGTTCTACGCCGCCGAGGTGCTGCTCGCGCTCGAGTACCTCCACGCGCTCGGCTTCGTGTACCGCGACCTCAAGCCGGAGAACATCCTCCTCCGGGGCGACGGCCACGTCGTGCTCTCCGACTTCGACCTCGCGCTCCCGGCGTCCGTGGAGCCCGCCGTCCGGCGCCGCCAGGTGCGGAAGCAGAGCCGCCGCAGGAAGAGCATACTGCTGCCGTCGTGCTTCTCTGGCGCCAATGGCGGCAGCGGCGACGACGGTGACGAGGTGGAGATCGACGCCAAGGAGCGGTTTGAGTTCGTGGCCGAGCCGACGTCGGCGAGCTCCAAGGACTGCGTGGGCACGCACGAGTACCTCGCGCCAGAGCTCGTGAGTGGGAGCGGCCACGGCAACGGCGTCGACTGGTGGGCCTTCGGCGTGTTCCTCTACGAGCTCGTCTACGGTCGCACGCCCTTCAAGGGCCACACCAAGGAGGTCACCCTCAAGAACATCCTCTCCAAGCAGGTCACCTACCCGCAGCTTGACGGCGAGGCCGACGCGGCCCAGCTCCGGGACCTCGTCGGGCGGCTCCTCGAGCGGGACCCGCGCCGCCGCATGGGCGCCGCGCGCGGCGCTGCCGAGATCAAGCGGCACCCGTTCTTCGCCGGCGTGGACTGGGCGCTGATACGGTGCGTGGCGCCCCCCGTGGTGCCGGACAAGGAGGCCGCCGCGTCCCCCGCCGGCGGGGACAGGAAGGCGGCGAAGCTCGGGAGCTGGAGCAGCATGGGCAGCAACTGCAGCAGCAAGAAGCGGAAGAGCAGCAGCTTCAACGGGAGGAGGTCGAATTGCGAGGAGAGGCAGGGGGTCTTCCGCAAGCTCATGAGTTGGAGCCAGGAGAACCGACCCAGCAGCAAGACCAAGACGACGACGATGAACAAAGTAAAATGATAGTCTGATGGGTCTTCTTCCCCGGCTTAATTTTGGTGTGATTTTGGGGTCCTGGGTTCGGTTTAGCGTCGTTTATTTAGGTTATTACTTTTGTTACTCTAGTGAATGTATAGAGTGGTGTGGATCATGGGTCTGATCGAGTTGTACAAAGAGCGAGGCGATGCATGTCACTGAGTTGATCAGCTGACAAGGTTTGGTCCATGCTCAGACGTGGAGAAACTTCATCCCTTGTTTAGTAGTAAAAAAGTTTTAACTTCTTTCATGCTATTCGTGCCGATGTGGGAACTGGATACTAAAGTGAGATTCAGCTCCGAGGATTGACTGATTGACTCATCAAGTTCTTCCCGAGTAATCCGTAAAGTTACGGAACGTGTGGCATCAAGGCCCCCCTTGCAGCCATCTTATGTCCTGAACTCCCCAACCCCTGTGTAATGGTGCAAATGTTTTCGAACAGATGGCCGTAATGATGTTACTGGATGAAACAATATCTGAATTCCCAGCACTGTAATGCTTTTTTTTACACAAATCTGCGCAGTAGTTTGGTTTCAGCCTTTCATGATTCGGAGCTATAGCAGATTGCTAGTATACAAGCTAGAAGGAAATGAAAACGAGGGGGCGTTGTCGATTAGTTCGCGCCCGCCTCGACGGATCGATCGGTATGGAGGGACGGCCCACTAGCACCAGAAAGCTAC
>NC_028458.1:51053474-51072535 GCF_000263155.2 Setaria italica | reverse complement strand
GGGGTCGGTCGGTCCTGTGCATCCCATAACATCCCAACATGTGCCAGGGCCATCCTGGGAGCAGGCACGGAGCCATTTCTCTGCGGCTCACGCCGCAACCCTTTTTCGATCGGTTCCTGGCGCTGCGACGCGATCTGCTCCAGCGAGTGCTGTAGGCCTGTAGCTGTAGCGAGGGCCGGGCACGGAGCTGTGGACGCGCACACGTCGCTCGGGAATCTCCGGCCGCCGGCCGGGAGGTCCCGGCGGCATCGGCACAGTGCTTGCCAAGAAATGATGGATCGACGCCGAAGTTCGCGAGACGACGCGGGATGCGATGCGAATAAAACTTGCGAAAAGTGCCCTGCCGGGCGAGGAATGAGAGGACGCCAACGGAACCGAAGCATGCGGCAGAGAGGAGAAAAGGCCGAAAAGAGAGGGGAATTCTGCTGCCGCCGCCTTTGCTTGCGTAGCACTTTCCCTTTCGCCCACTTCTATGCGACGGAATGCCTGCAACGCGACGCCCTGTATCTATCGAGTGTCGTCTGCGTCTGCCTTTGTCTTTGCCTCGCGGCTCTTTTCAGTCGCCTGAGCCCCTGAGCTGAGCACGCGCGGCCTCAAATTCATGCGTGCGTGAGAGTCAGTGAGCGGATGTGTGTACCGGATGGCTTCAGTGTTTGACGACGATGGTATGATGCGAGTATGCGACGAGGGAATCTGAGGCTCGAGAGGGTGCGGCCAAACTCAACAATCGTTGGGGAATGATGCGCGCGCCATCCTAGCATGCAGGAGTTACCGAGTGTTTAGATTCTCGAGCTAAAGTTTAGTCCGTATCATATCAAATATTCGAAGGCTAATTAGAAGAACTAAATATAAGTTAATTATAAAACTAATTACACAGATAGAGGCTAAATAGCGAGACGAACCTATTAAACCTAATTAATCCATCATTAGCAAATGGTTACTGTAGCAGTACATTATCAAATCATGGACTAATTAAGCTTAATAGATTTGTATCTGTGTAATGGTTTTTTAAATAGTCCACGTTTAATACTCCTAATTAGTATGTAAATATTCGATGTGACAGGGACTCTCGGGATCCAAACACCCCTTAGCTATGGCTAAGGTGTTGGGGATTTGACAATTACCAGGCGTCAGACGACAGTTGAACACGTCCAAAGAACATCGGGTTCCGCGGGAGCATAAACGAGCTAGGGCCATGTTTAGTTACTCCCAACTCCCAACTTTGACACTATGCAAAAAGAAGATTCCCCATCACATCAAACTTGCGGTACATGCATGGAGTACTAAATGTAGATGAAATTAAAAACTAATTGCACAGTTTTGTTGTACTTTGCGAGACGAATCTTTTGAGCCTAATTAGTCAATATTTGGACAATAATTCACAAATACAAACGAAACGCTACAGTGTGCTACAGTGCTGTAACAGTAATTTGGCACCTCCCAAATTCCCCAACTAAACAAGGCCTAGGCGAAGTTGGAATCTGAACGTACGTAGGTGTACTTGAAAAACTTATCGGCATTAGCAGCTCGTCGCGGTAACAGATTTAAACCGCTCGTCACGAGTACAGTTCGGATATTTATACTCATCGATCTCTTAAAAATACGAGCACCGCAGGCCCAGATTTAGTCTGTCGAAATCCCGGTGCATGCACACAGCACACCATGGACATGGAGTCGGATGCTGTGCCCCACGACGCAATAATCGAACCGCCGGCTAGCAGCAGCAGCAGCTTCGGACACTGGATCCATCGGCACGAGACACGGCCGGCGACGCGTCACATGCCGAGCCCTCCCTCCTCAAGCCACCCCCACGGCGCGCTAGCTCCTCGTTGCCTGAAAATTATACATTTCCTTTTCTTTTCGCTGCAGGACTGCAGCATCGAGCGAATAAAAAAGGCTCTCAATTCTCTCCTCTCGTGAATTAGTGTGGAATCTCAATCTCGATTTATACTTATTCCTTCCTCTCGCTGGCCAGTAGATGCTTCGTCATATCGTCTCTGCTTCGGCTTCGACAGGCGATCGAGGCTTGCAGCTGCAGGCGCGCGCGTGATCCATGAGCGGGTGTGTTGCTTGGCCGTGGCGAGGAGATGCGTGCGAACGTGACGGTGCCGGCGATCCGGGGTACGGCCAGGGCCGGCCAAGCTAGCAGATCTCAGTAGCACGCCGGCGCCGGGCACGCGCGCGGCGCCGGCTGGTTCTTCCATGCATGATCTGGGCCGGACGGACGAACAAAGAGGAAACTAAAGGAGGGAGCGCCGGCACACCGTGCTTTATTCCGGTGGAAGGAAAAGGGCACCGCGCGTGACGTGCGCTCCGTTTAACAACAGAAACGGCACAAAATGGACCTGCTCCCTTTTACCTCTCTTGTACCTGCTGCTTCCTTCGTTGTTCGTTCCCGGGGCCCTTTTCTTCATGAACCCCCGAATGTCGTCTTTGCCAGCAGCACATTCCCTTCACCTTTTTGGCCCAATGCGGGGCTTTATACCTTCATCTCGACCCTGATGCTTCGGTACGTCATTGACTGATAACCTAAACTTCTCGCCGTCACGAACCAATTTTACAACTGTCAATAAGCCAGTTGGCGCCTCAGAAACCATTAAGGGATGTTTGGATACCCCTACTAAACTTTAGCACCTGTTACATCGGATGTTTGATACTAGTTAGGAGTATTAAACATAGTCTAATTACAAAACTAATTGCACAAATGGAGTCTAATTCGCGAGATGAATCTATTAAGCCTAATTAGTCTATGATTTGACAATGTGATGCTACAAAAACCATTTGCTAATGATAGATTAATTAGCCTTAATAGATTCATCTCGCGAATTAGACTCCATCTGTGCAATTAGTTTTGTAATCAGTTCATATTTAGTTCTCCTAATTAGCATCCGAACATCTGATGTGACCTGCTAAAGTTTAGCACCTCGTATCCAAACAACCATTAAGAGAATGCCCAATAACTCGCTGTGAGTGGGATCAACAACTGAAAGTAAGTTACATGTATATTTATGGAGAAAATGGGTCTTTGGGTTCTCTTCTCTGGCATGGTTTGCCACATGAACTTCCATGCTCTAGCTGTATTATATTCCATCATGGCATAGAATACTGCTGTGTTCCGCAGAGCTGATCACAAGAATTTAGAGAGCCGGCCGTCCACAGCAGCTGATCAGAAGAAGAGGAACTAAGTTAATTAATGAACCGGCTAACGAATTCTGTACCGTTAAGCACGAGGGAGCACCACGAGCCACTAATAATTCAGAGAGCATCATTATGATAATAAGCAGATGGCCATCTCTCCCTCTGGCCTCTGGGAAGGATGTGCTGCATGCTACCCGCAAGCAAATGCCGCTGCTGCCAATAATCCGCGCCATGAGGGAGCTCGGGGAGGCATTGCGATCCGAGACGAGAGATTCCCCCCCAATTTGACATTCACCTAATCATTTCTCATGGGACTGCGCCCAACTTGCTATAAACATATCGGGCCCTGTCTTTGCGCGGAACAACACCGGGACGTGCTGGCTGCGTGGGTGTTCCGGTTCGCTGCGAGTAGTTTACTCGAATCGCATAGCTTTGCCCTTGGATGTCCCATGCTTGGATCAATGACTTTGGTGAACGATTTGTGCATGTTGCTGCAAACAAGTTTAGGCCTGAGATGATGTAAATTTCAGCCGCTTCTAGGGATTATTATCAGTACTAAACTTGTAGAATCATTGCACAAAAAAGGTGATTAAAAGGTAGCGGTGTTAGATGGCCCTACTTCTTTTCTGTTGCTTGTTTCCTTCTGTCAATAACAACCTGATTGCATTCGGGTCATTTCGCAACAACAAAAAAGGGAACAGTTTGAAAAAGGTAGGGATTAATTGGCAGCTACTAACCGACCACCAACATTATGAGCTTGCCCTCAGACCACAACACATGATTAGCTCGCAACCGTAGGAATTATGCGGGGGCGCCAGGTATAATTGAAGTTGACATCCGTCCCTCATTCTCAACGCATGACGAGTGCCGACTCAGGACTCTTAACAAACGATTCTCTCTTCTCGGGTGGACGGAGCAAAAAATTGAAATGCAATGTGGTGGAGTACCGCGCTAGCTTGAGCAGCGAAGCCGGCCCAGCCAGAGAGGAACGTACGTCCCGTCAGCCACAGCTTGGCTACACAAAATGGGCCGTCGGAGCTGGCTGGCGGTGCGCTAGCTTGCACGTATCCGCGCCGATATGGGCCGTACAAGCCCAATCCAGCGTTCTGGACAGGCCCAGGGGGTGGACAGTATTTCCTACCGTCCATCCACTCCTCCGACCTCCGTCCGGTGCCCCGGGACAACGGAGAGCTTTCGTGCCGGACGACGCCTTGAATATAGACTGGTCTAGAGCGACTGAAATCAGGTTTCATTCAATTTGCAATCCCATTAGATTTAATCTTACGTTTACGAATAGCATCCAAATTTGCGATCAGGTTTAATGGATTTCTGCCATAGCTACAACTAACAAACCTTGCGTTGCAGCACACAAACCAACGTACAGATTGAAACAGATGCAACAGCTACAAGACTCATGAACAACCGATTATAAATAGTCAACATCTGCAATAAGATAATAGGAAAACATTTGTAAAGTCGTATCCCTTGCAAAAAAAGCAGGCTACCATGGATAAAATTTCAGACCTTCGATGTGTCTATCATACATGTACATAGCCACATAGGTATAGCTAGAACTGCAATGGAGATCTGCATTGTTCATGCACAAGCTAGTATGAAACTGGATCTGTCTAAAATGAGAGATAGCAAAGGCGCCAAAGAACTAGTTAGGAGGAAAAATCTGGAGGAACATAGACTTGAATTTCAATGTGCAAAGCAGACAAACACATTTCACATACAAATACAATCCACTTCAATAAGTCAATAAACACAGAATACCAAACAGAGTAGCCATAGTTGCCATAGAGAACACGAGGCTCAGATTTGATAGTAAGGGTCTTTCCTGTCCAAGTTTCCTTTTCCTTAATACAAAAAAAAATCGTACAGAAGATATCATAAGGTATCTTTTGTAAAAAAAACATAGAATGAAAGCATGATATAGAGAGTTTACATAGATGTGGTATTGTTGTTTGAATTCAGTTATAGAGATGCATCCCTTTTCGCCTTTCACCTTAAGCTGCAGGCATGATAGGAGCATCAACTGTACATATTCCATAGGAAGAACAAAAAGATAGGTGGAAAGAAACAAGCATACTTTCAGAAAGAAACCAAACATACAGATTTAGCACATATTCCATAGGAAGAACAAAAAGGATAGGTGGAAAGAAACAAGCATACTTTCAGAAAGAAACCAAACATGCAGATTTAGCACATATTCCATAGGAAGAACAAAAAGATAGGTGGAAAGGAAAAAGCATATACTTTCAGAAACAAACCAAACATAGAGATTTAGCGAGCAACTAGCATAAAGTAGTTAGCTTAGAGTTCCAGATTATTTTCACTAATACAATAATCAAAGAACAATTTGTGTCTTGAGAATCTTTGATGTTGGCTTAAGAATATTAAATCTCCAATATGGAAAGTGAAAAATGTATGAAATAAAAATTTAATAGAGCCTCAGCGATTTTGAATTATGCCCACAAAACACATTCTCATACCCATAGATCTTGAACCCTGAAGATCATGTCATATGTAGCAAGTAAAAAATAAGTCATCTCTAATGCATAAAGAAAGCTTCTGCTGTTTGTTTGAAATTTTGGTCAATAATCTTACATTGCAGGGATCAAAAGACAGTTTGACAGGCATTCTCTGCTCCAGCAAAGGGGTTACTGAGTTGTAATAGCTGTCAAATGTTAAGGTGCAGTAGTCAGTGAGTGAAGAGAAATCACGTATTAAGTCAAAGAAAATGGCACATACCCAAATAACACTTTTCTAGATTTGCAGTCTAATAATTGAAAGGTGATCAACATATACATGACTTCAATTTTAAATAGGGAAAGGAGGAAAAACAGACAAGCATTATTAATTAGAAGTAAATCCACCACGGATGGTAAAAGGTGAAAGTAAGCATAATAAGGTTAATAGTCTTAGAATCTGAAAAAAGCTAATGGCCAAGGCACATGAGCTGCAAATGTCATGGTTAATATTATATGATAATAGGCACAACAACACCAGTTGAAATAGATATGTCGGATGATTACTGTGTTTGCAATAATTTACACCCATCACTTTGCAAAATAATTGTAGAGGCTATATCAGAGGTATGACTCCAACCAAGCTACTGATAAATACTCACTGGTTACTGCTAATTGTCCTAACAGTGCCATCACAAACAACACAAGCCAAGGTGGGCATTGGATGCCAATTGGAGGACCCAAGAAATGTTCTGTGCAAAGCTAATACCTGTATATGCCATGGGCTACCAGAAAGCCAACAATGGAAGTTCCAAACTAACGTTGCAAGATGATATACCATGCAAGGATGCAAGGCACCGAATGATTTCTACTCCCTGTCCCAAAATAAGTGTCATTCTAGCTTTGTCCTAAGTCGAACCATTTTAATCCTGACCAAGTTTATACAAAAAAATACCAATACTTCCCAATATTCATGGAATATATTTTCATAGTGTACCTATGTGGTGTAATAAATGTTGATATTCTTCTATATAAACTTTGCCAAACAAAGTTTGACTGAGGACAAAGCTAGAATGACACTCTTTTTGGGACAGAGGGAGTATTTGATAGCCATGGCAGCATACCTGTGCCATTAGGAGCGGCTTATCCCAAGCCTCTCTCATGCTGGAAAACTGAAAAGCTAGGAACATGACAATTTTCTTGTACAGTTTGTTCATAGAACAAAATAAACCATACCTATGCATAAAGCATCTAAAAGTTCTAAGGGCACTACAGGGTTTATCAATAAAACTGTTTCTTCTCCTTAAAAACAGCTCCCCGGACCATTCAGTTTTTACATTAGTTGGAGTACCAACCATTATAGTTTTTTCTCTCCCTTTTATAGGATGTAGGCACAGTCCACGTATTCTAAACTTATATATCTGTATGAGTATGTCTGCCTCCCTATGCATAGTCTAAAAACAACTCTTACATAGAATAATCACACAATCATTCACAATAAAGAAAATTCCAGGTCACACAATGATACACATTAGACTATACTATAAAATTCACACAAGTTCTAGACATAGCCAACAAAATCCCTGACGTGAATATAATTAAAAAAATCTAGGTGGAAGCCAAATTGATCAGTCTAAAAACCTTCACATAACAACAAGAAATTTCCCTCTTGAGTATGACGACAAGTGAAATTAAGAAAAACAAGATGACCAAGAATCCGAACAGATTCAGAGAAGGCCCTCTTCAACCTGAGAGCAATTCCAAAAGATCATTGATGGAAGCGAGAAATAGAGAAAGAAATAACATAAGTCCACATAGAACCTACTAGAACACAAAACTAACAGCTTTGTTCATTGTTAATTAAGAAATACCAGACTTTGACATTCAGAGACATTCCATCATTTATTCAAAGAGCCCCAACTAGTACAAGAGGTCACCTCCCAAATCATGGATTAGCACCGAGGACTGACAAATAAGTACAAAATACATATACAAGTAAACGCATACAAAACCACCTGTTCCTTCAAGATTTTGCATCAAAGCAACAACTGTTGGTCATAATAGGGAACAGACATTACCTAACACAATGGAATAGCTCCGAGTAAGCAAATATCCGCTAAAAATAAATTAATCAGTAGCCAAGCAGCTCCGGATCTCCAGTATATTCTGCCATCTGGTCATATCTAACACGTACTATATCTTTTGTATCTGCATCTTCCACCAATCCAATCTCCTCTTCGGAATTCTTCTCCACCAGGTGCCCATACATTCCCTTGTGCTTCCCATAGAGCACAAGCACTCGACCGTTCGTCCGAGGAAGTACTGTTTCAAGCATATCCTGCTCCACCCCTTGCACCAGTTCAGATCCATCATCCATCATAACATCACATGTTGTTGGTCCCACTACATCGACAACCTTACCCTTCATCAAGTACAGCCTCTTGCTCAACTTTTCGCTAACAACACGAACCCTGATATGGCTCTGTAACCACCGGACCTTGCTACGAGAATCAGTGCCGTTACTTGTGCCTTCTCGGCTCTCCCGGGCACTCCTCTCCTTTCCATGGGCCTCCCTCTCAGACCTTTGCTCACCTGATCTCTTCTTCCGGGCGCTTGAATCCCTCTCATCCATCCTATCTCTACTGTCTCTATCTCTCTTCTTGGCACTCCCATTCTCTGATGCCTTCTTCTCGCCAACAATCCAATCGCCAGAGCGGGTCTTCCTAGGATCAGCCTCAGAGGGGTTATACCCTAACCCCTGCGTGCCAGCACGGCGGTCGTATTCAACAACCTTGGTATCCCCAGTCTTATTGTTCCTACCAATACCCTTACCCTCTTTCCAGCCATATCCAGCCAGGAGCGCCGCGCCGAATCCCTCCACGGGAATCTCGTTGAACTCGTCAATGCCACGGTGATCTGGAAGGCTAGCCATGTCCTCCTTGTACCGCCGCAACATGAGGTCCCCGGCCGGCGCAGCATCAGCGGCGGCCGGAGGAGCTGGAGGCGGTGGCGGTGGCAGCGCCTTCTCCGGTTCCTTGACAGCGGCGGCCTCGGTGGCACCGTTGCGGAGGGTGAGGCCGTAGGGGATATTGGATGACGGGTCGTCGGGGGCGTTGGAGGTGTCGAGGACGAACGAGGGCCCGCCGCCGCCGGATTCCGCTGCGAGGGCGGCCTCCTCCTCGGGGGTGGGAAGCGAGGATGGCTTGCGGGGGCGGTGGGTGAGGAAGTTGCCGGAGTTGGGGAGCGGCGCGATGACAGCGCGCGGCGCGCCGGAGGAGGCTAGGGTTTGGGATGGGTCGAACTCTGTGACGAACTGCTGGGCCGGCGCGGACGCGGAGCGGGGGACAGCGTCATCGTCGTCCGCGGCGGCTGCCGCGGGGCGCGAGGGAGGCTTGGGCGGCCGCTGCTTCGAGGAGATGGAGAACGAGAGCTTCTTCTCCTTCTCCATCGCGGCGGCGGCGGCGGAAGCGAGCGATCCGGGCAAAATGCGCGTCTGGGGAAGCCGGAAGCGCGTGGCGTGGGCCGTGGGCGAGCGGCGGGCGGTGCCGTGCCCCACCCAGTGCGATGAAAAATATAGTCGTGGACTCGTCGTGGACCGTGGCCGAGTCGGAGGCGGTTTGCATCGCGTGTCCGAGTCGGAGATTTGGGCCGGCCCATCTGAGCAGCCCTGGTCCCGGCTGGTTTGCCCGCACTACCCCAAAAGCCTCGGCCTCTCACGCGTCACACACACGCAGCGCATCTTCTTTCTCTTCTCCGCCGCGTCGCCGCCGGACAGCACCGCCGAATCGATGGAGGGTTGGGATAAGGGGACGAAGAGCACGGTGGGAGAGATCCCGCTGCTGACGACGCGGGCGGGTCCGCGGGACGGCGAGGCGTGGCGGCAGCGGCTGAAGGAGGAGTACCGCGCGCTGATCGCCTACACGTCGGTGAACAAGGCCAAGGACAACGACTGGTTCCGCATCGCCGCCGCCAACCCGGAGGGCACCCGCTGGGAGGGAACCTGCTGGTACGTCCACAACCTCCGCCGCTACGAGTTCCCCCTCCAGTTCGACATCCCCGTTGCCTACCCCCAGGTCGCCCCCGAGATCGAGCTCCCCACCCTCGACGGCAAGACCCACAAGGTACCTGATTTACGAACTGATTACTGTGATACTGCCTGTACGCTTGCTTAATTTGTTGGATTTGGGCAAGGATTCTCGACTTGCGTTCTGATGGATGGCTGTGCTCGTGGGCGCAGATGTACAGGGGAGGGAAGATCTGCCTCACCGTGCACTTCAAGCCGCTGTGGGCCAAGAACTGCCCGAGGTTCGGGATTGCGCACGCGCTGTGCCTCGGCCTCGCGCCGTGGCTCGCGGCGGAGGTCCCGATCCTGGTCGACTCGGGCATGGTGAAGCACAAGGATGATGAGGCAGCTCCTGCCGAGGCATCTGGCTCTGCTGCTCCATCTTCCTAGTTGCAACTTGCAATGGAGAGTGTGCTTATTGTCTGATGAGCTAAGTGATGATTGGATAAAAACTCGGTGGTGAACCACCAAATAAGAGCAATACTTGCATATCTAACAAGCATGTCCCATATCTGCTGATTGCTGACTGTGATTTGGTGTGCCTTGATGTAGGGGGTGTTTGGGAGACAGGGGCTAAACTTTAGTCCTATCACATCGGATGTTCGGATGCTAATTAGGAGGACTAAATATGAGCTAATTACAAAACTAATAGCAGAACCCCTAGGCTAAATCACGAGACGAATTTATTGAGCCTAATTAATCCCTCATTAGCGAATGGTTACTGTAGCACCACATTGTCAAATTATGGACTAAATTAGCTTAATAGATTCGTCTCGCGATTTAGCCTAGGGGTTGTGTAATTAGTTTTGTAATTAGTCTAGGTTTAATATTCATAATTAGTGTCCAAACATTCGATGTGACGGGGGCTAAAATTTAGCCCCCTCCTCCCAAACACCCCCGTAGTAATTTTGCATCCAACTTTCTGAATCGTCACATGATTTTAAAGTCCATCGGACTAATGCCATCTGGGGAAGCAGAGATGCATAACAAAACTAGTCCGGATAGTTCCATTAGAACCTGTTCATGAATTTTACAATTTTTTTGTGCAAATCCTTTTTGGTAACTCAATTTTATTTTTGTTATATGTGCAGTTGTCTGTGTGGTGCATAGCTGTCTTTGAGATTTTGCACAGTATCATGCTGAATATTTTGTTAGAAACTTTTTTCGACTCCTAATCTGATTTATGTTATGTATTTGTATATCTGATTCCCATATGGTACATAAAGCACACAAGTATTGCTTTGATTTTGCATTCTTAGAATGCTGCAATTGACCTGATGAGGCATGGTTATAGCTTGTTCAGATGTTGTAATCAGTTAATTCTTTGTATGATAGTGACTTGGATGTTTTGTTTTATTAATTTATGTGCAATGTTTCTTTTATTAATTTGTTTCTTTTAGTTTGGTTTCTAGTTGCCTGTGGTGCATTTGCACAGTATCATGCTGATTATTACCAAAACTACTTTAAGCTCCTATTCTGGCTCTAGCTTATGCCATGCATTGTATATATCTACCTCCCATGTGGTCAGTGAATAATATTTGTTCTACATTGCTTCAATATTTCATTTATTAATTATTAATTGCAACTTACCTGTTGGTGCATGGATGCATTACCTTGTCTAAATGTTGGAACCGCGTAATACTAATTCATACGAGTCCGTGCGTTCGCATTTGATGCTATTGACTCTTCACACTGTTCGTACATGACAGTTCTGCTTGTATATATATAAAAAAAAAGAACGCTGATGTTACTTTCATACGTGAACACAGGTATTTTTGTATGTCAATTTTTCTAGATGTCTGACCTTCTGGGTTATAAATAGTCAAATGAGGAAAAGACGAGGAAATATTTGCTTGCTGTACACCTACATTTTGATGGTTGAAGTTATTAACTTATCATACCTAAATTGCTCACTTGAAGTTTTTTGTTTAAAGAATTGCTCGCCTGAAGTGGTTCTTTGCTATGCTCCTTAGCTTTATTCTGCTGTGTTATACCTAAATTGCTCGCTTGAAGTAGGTTTTAAATGGGCAGCCCGCAGTCGGGGACCTCGGTTGTGAGCGAAAGTCTGCACGCTTTCTCACCAGTATTCAGAACTTTACTTGGTTCGGCACCTTCAGTACAAACGTGTCTTCATCAGCAACTAAAAATAGATTTCAATGCAGACGACAGACGTGTCTTCACCAGCAACTAAAAATAGGTCTCGGCTAACGCTAGCTACTTCACAAATAATCTGCATGAAAATAGCAGTGCCACAGTCATAGTCTGATTATTCATTGCGTAAAGCATACAGACAATGTACAAACTAAATATTTCAGCCTGAGATTTCTGTATCATTCAGAATTTTAGCATAGATTAGCAGGACTTCGATCGGGATGCTAACAGCAAATCTGAAAAGTTGCACAAGCACTATAATTGCAACAGCCATCTGCATACAACATGAACAACCTAGAATATAAATGTGAGAGAAAGCAAAAGCAGTCCTAATCTGGACCGAGAGAAGCTGAACATACTTCACATGTCCCCTTGCACAAACCAGACTAATCGTGAACAGAATTCCATCACGAGATTCCAAGATATGCCAATCTATAATTCTATATAACTATATATCATCTGATATCTCGATTAGCAGTAGGACGTAGGATGCTACCTCTTCATATCTAAATACTGCACAAGAACCAGAATTGCACTAGCCATCTGCATATAGCATGCATGCACAGCAGCACAGCACTTTTACATATATGAAAGAAAGAAAACCTAAGTATGAATGGCTTGTCATTGGAAATTACATACAATGTGGTTTAAATTAAATTGCCGCGATGCGTCTTTTTTTTATCTGACCTTCTACTGCAGTCATCAGAGGAAAATTGTCTCTACTTATCTCCCTATTTCTACCGGTGGTGATGTCGTGACGATGGTCGATGGATCACAGCAGCTACAATGCTACATGCATATACATTTTAGTACATTGCCTAACACAAAGCAAATATCAGCTACTCGAAAAGAAATTATTCAGTAGCCAAGCAACTACAAGTCAACGGTACGGTGTACTCTGCCATCTGGTCAAACCTAACGCGTACCACAGCCTTCGAATCTGCATCCTCCACCAATCCAACCTCCTCCTCGGAATCCTTCTCCACCAGGCGCCCACGCACACCCTTGTGCTTCCCGTAGAGCACGAGCACCCGGCCGTTCGTCCGGGGCAGCACTGTCTCAAGCATACCTTGCTCGACACCCTGCACGAGCTCCAAGTCATCGTCCATCACAACGTCGCAAGCCGTCGGCGCCACCACGTCGACGACCTTCCCCTTCATCAGGTACAGCCGTTTGCCCAGCTTCTCGCTAACAACCCGGACCCTGATATGGCTCTGCAGCCACAGCGCCGTGTTGCCCTGGCCGCCGTCTCTCTCCTCCTCGCAAGCCTTCGTCGTCGTCCTAGACCTTTTCTCACCAGAGATCTTGTTATGCCGGCGGCCGGCATTGTGATCCTTCTCCTCCGTTGTGTCGCTAGCGTCTCTACCTCTCTTCCTCGCGGTTCCATTCCCCGTCATTTTGTTATTAGCGGCAAATGTCCATTCGCCGGAGCGAGATTTCCGAGGGTCAAGCTCGGAGGGGTTGTAGCCAAACCCGTGTTTGCCAGCACGGTGGCGATCGGCGGCCTTGGTATCTTCCTTCCTGTCCCTGTGGCTCTTACCGACACACTGGCCTTCGGACCAGCCATATCCAGCAAGGAGCGCCACAGCGGCGTCGCGGAGGGTGAGGCCGTAGAAGGTTCAGGAGGAGGGGTCGTCGTTAGGGATTTTTTTTTTCGAGAATATGCAGGAGAGCTGCGTATCTTTTTTATTAAGAAGAATAAAACGTTTAGAAACGTGGGTCTACCCGGGTACTCGCACACGGATTGTCGAGGACGAAGGCGGGGCCGCCGCAGCAGGCAGGGGATTGCGCGGCGAGGGCGGCCTCCTCCTGCGACGTGGTGAGGGAGGATGGCTTGCGAGGGCCGAAGTTGACCGAGTTGGGGAGCGGCGGGACGACGACGGGCGCCGCGGCCGGGGGTAGGGTCGGGGACGGGTCGAACTCGGTGACGAACTGGGCGGTGGGCGCGGGCTTGGGGCCATCGTCGGCGGCGGCGGGGCGGGAGGGGGGCTTGGCAGGCCGGAGCTTGCAGGCGATGGATATTGACAGCTTGTTCTTCTCCTCCATGGCGCGGCCGCGGTAGTGGAAGCGGCGACGATCTGGGGGGCAAGTGGGAAGAACGCGAATGGCGAGGAATCGCGGCAAAAGGACGGGAGAGCAGGGATGGATGGATGCACGACCGAAGCCAGGGTCTGTGGATTTATAAGCTGTGGGCTCGTGATCCTAATCGGTGTCGGACACGGGCCGCATCGCCGAGAGAGAGGCCTAGGCCACTACCTGAGCCGGCCTATATTTGGTGAGCTGTTTCGGCCCTTTTGGTCATTAGAGCTGTTTCGGCCGCGTCGCATTGACAGTGCCGCATATAAATATTTACTTTTTTATTGTTGAGGTTATTAGAGTAAGATAAATAGTACAGTTTGCTACAACATATACTCTGTCATGTTCTTGGACGTGCATCAGATGTTCACAAAGGTTAAAAGCCTTATAGTCCTAGATTTATCTTGCAATTTCTTTTTATCGTCGAGGGATTGTAGAGTGTGTTTCCTACCGATATGTGTGAAGCTTGAAATCAACCAGAAAATAATTGCGATCAAACTTCCACCCATCTAATTGTTTAATTATTCGTACTCCTTCCGTCCCGAAATATAGCTACGTTCAACTTTTTCAGAAGTCAAACATTTCTAACTTTGACTAACAATATCTGTAAAAATAATTTACTTCAAATAGCAAATGTTACATAATATAATCTACTAACATCATTTTTTTAGACAAAATTGAAAATGTTTGACTTTGAAAAATTCTAAACGTAGCTATATTCTGGGACGGAGGGAATATTGCAAGATTGCCAATAATCTCCCATTGCTATCATCTTCCAATAATTTGTAACAGAAATGAAATTCTTGGTTTAATAGTTATACAACGTGACAAATGATTATAGAAATGACCTTGATAAGAACTTGTGTTAGTGGGGAGGGGGCCTTCTGCCACCGTAGCCATGATACACTATCAGATCACATTAAGAGCACGTTTGGTTGTAGAGCTAGTCTTACCTCACTTGGCTTGCTGGAGCAAACTTGCCTTGCCGCGCAGGAGCCGAATTCGCTCGCTTGGAGAAGCAAGCAAAATCCTTGCTAAGCCAAAATCAGCCTACCAATCAAACGTGCATTATATTCTCTCCAACTTCTCATTGGACAAGGCTATGTACAGGACACAGCAAAGGATCCAAACGGATCTTAAGTCCTTCCCACCGGATCTTGGGTTCATAAATCATCAAAATCCAGGGGCAAGACACTACTCCACGAAGTCTCAATAACTGAATATCCTTGTCACATCTCATTCACTAGCATCTAGTACACCACAGCTATCAACGAAACCCTTTCTCCCTGATTAAAACCCAACCACTAAAAGCCCGTTTGGACACATGCAAAACCATGGAATCTCTCTTTTTCTCCTTTGACAGTGCGGATTATGCACCTTGAGTTACACTAAAACACTTTTAGAGCGAGGCACATGGCCCTAGCCGATGAAATCCAGTGGCCGTTGGGAGACAAGGATGTAACACACATAAGCCGTCCTACACGCTTGGACCGGTTCTGAAAGTGACGAGATGCTGCCATCCAGTCCCCAAGCTTGCTTCCGGTGCACGAAGGCCGCCCCCCGGGCTGGGCCGGCTCGATGATTTGGGATGCAACAACTTGACGATGACCCGTTCCAGTTTGCTGGCCTCGTCAGCCTACCTAATCATCAAGCCTAATCATTCCTGGCTCTCAGAAGGAAGGAAGGATTGGAGTCTGCAGGCAGGAGGGAGGAACGCTGCGTGTTTGCACCTGACCTTTTCTTTCAGCCATTGCAAAATTGCACGAGGAATGAGAACTCTCTTTTGACAAAGAAGCCTGGTCAGATTAGATATCATGCCCCAACAGCCCAAGCCAAGTCAAACACCTTTGCATCAAAAGAATCATTAAATTCTCAAACGCTTTTGCTTCGTCGAGATCAAGTGTAGGACCAAATGCTATGTGACAAGTACATGTACAATAAGTTTATCCTAGCCTTTGGATTTTTCACACACACATGCACGGATTAGTTGTGGCCTTGCATGCGGGCCATAGTGACTGCAGTGAGAATGCAGAGATGCAGTCCATGTTCCGTCGGTCCCAAATCTGATGAGACACCCAGGTGAATTGCTCCAACCGCTTCTCTTCAAACTGACGAGGACAGGCAAGATCAGAACAGTGCAACTCTCGGAGAGGAAGCCTCCAAGAACTGGCTTGATGAAGCCGCCAGTGGTTAGGTCGTTGCTTTGCTTGATCACAACACATGTCCCGAACCACCTCAATCTTGCTGCTGGATTGTCACATTCACTTTCCTGATACGACCAACAATGTCCAGCTACCAATCCCTGACACTGTGACCTTGCTTCATACAGTACAATCATTAGAATTAAGAAACTCAAACTAAATACCGTACAGATGCCTGGTTCCAAGCCTAACTACAACTAACATCAGAATGTGCACTGTGGTCAGCAGGATGGTTAGGAAAAGAAGGGGCAAAGAAGAAGCTCTGAAGTTTCATCAACAAAAACCGCTGAATTTTGCTTCAGCAGAAGTTAAGCTAATTAAACGTGTACAAAAAAAATCGCACCTTTTTACCATTGTGTAGATTGTACAGCAAGCAAAAGATGAGCTAAGCAATGGTTTCTTTCTTTCTTTCTTTCTTTTTACAGATCTCTGAGGGGAGGATGAACTCCGACGAGAGTTTAGAGTGTGAATCAAACAACGCTGTGGCAGAGGCTGGATTTCCACTGCGACTGCCTCGTCTCCACCCACGCCAAGAACCGGTACACCTTGCCGAAGACGCTCAGGAACACGAGCCCGGCGACCAGGCTGTAGGCCGCCACGCCGACGACGCCGCCCTCCGCGGCCACCCAGCCGACGAGGTAGACCGCGTCGCCGGCCACGAACACCCAGCCCACGGCCTCCAGCGCGGACCGCGTCCACGCACTGAGCCGCTCCTCGCCGTAGATGCGGCACACCATCCGCGAGCAGAGCGCGAAGATGATGGCCAGCGCCGTCTTGGACAGGCCCCGGTACTGCACCGCCGTGCCACCGACGACGAGGGGCTCCATCCGGCACAGGCACGACGCGCACTCGCCGGAGAAGCGCGACCACCGGAGCGCCTCGAGCCCCGTGTAGTAGGGGAGCACGACGGCGTCCAGGTAGAGGCTCGCGTGCAGCACCCCGGACACCGTGGACGCCTCCAGCACCGCGTACCGGATGTCGCCGTCGGCCTCGTTCCGGAACGCCAGCGCCGACGCCTGCAGCAGCAGCAGCAATGCCGGGCCGAGCTGCGCGAGCGGGAACACGGCGTTGACCCGCTGCCCCTTGGCGAGCGCGAGCAGCACAAGGGGGAGCAGGAACGGGCCCGACGGGAGCAGGTACTTCCGCTTGATGCCCCTGACGCCGGCCGCCGGCGCGCCGCCGCCGCCGTTGCCCCGCACAAGGTCGAGGACGGTGAACGCGAGCGTGGAGAGGAAGCAGTACGCGGCGAAGGCGGCGACGAGGAACCCGACGGCGGCGGAGTAGTCGCCCGGGTAGGAGCTGTCGCAGTAGTAGTGGTAGGGGCAGGTGACGAAGTCGGTGGTCTCCTCGAGCTGCCATCTCGTGCACTTGAGTATCTGCCTCGTCACCGCGTCGCCGCCGCCGCCGCCCTGCTGAGCCGCTCTCCACGCCGATCGCCCGGCACCGAAAAGCGGGGCGAGCATCTGATCATAGGACATGGTGGTGGCAGAAACCAGCCGCTTCTCGGCGCCCTGCAGCTCTGCTCCTGCTTCTTGTTCTTCTTCTTCCTCTTCTTCTTGTCCTGTTCGCTATATGCATGCCTGCATTTGGTAGCCAATGATGGCTTGCTTTCAGAGGCAACTCCTCACCCTCCTCCTCGTTCCTCTTCTTGGAGGCTGGTGTGCTGCTGCTGTTGCTTGTAGGTGGAGGGAGGGGGGTGGGAAGTTTGGAACTGGATAGGGAAGGTTTAACTGGCACCATCGAAGCAACTTGACAGGCATGCCCTTTAACTAGATTTTTTCAAACATTGTGTGCTAACCTAAGGGTTACCTAGGAAAGATGTCTCAGATGACTGATGGCAATAGCATGGATTAATTGGGGGATGCAGGGGTGTTTTGGGCAGATGGCGTTGATGGTTTGCTGTCATGGTGGTTGGGGTGAGGAAGGGATGGAAGGGTGAGGTATTTGTTTGACTTTGTTTCTTTGTCATGCGTTGGTAGCCCAGCAAAGGGAGAGAAAACGGAGGAGAGGGGAAACGTTTGTTTACATGTACCTAGGTGTTAGTTAGAGTTTGTTGAAGGATTGTATGTCCTCAGAGTGGTTTGTTGGGGTATTTGGTGAGGATATAAAGACCAAATGGCCAATCCAGCCTCCTTGTTTAATGCATGATTAGACCTGCATGATTAGCATCTCCTAGCTAATAAGCTGGTCTTGCATGTGTGTGCGTAACCCGCCCATATATGGTTCTTCATTTTTCCAAAAGGGTTTAGACTGGCAGAGGCATATGATGGAGCCATCATTTGGATTCCAAGGCAACAGACAGGATACTCAAATCTTTTATTCGCCGTGAGGAATTGAGGATGATGATTCCTTTGTTTCGGACTGGGGGAATTATTCAGGTAGTTGGCACAAAGCCAGGTAGGCCATGATCCTGGATCAAAGGAAGAAGTGCTGTGGCGCCCCCTATGGTGTGGTATCCCAGTCTGACGCTTGCGCACTGCATGTCTGTCCCTGAGATGGTGGCCGGATGTTTCTGCAGCACAACGCGTCCCTCTGATCTTTTTATAATCCAGCCAGCTTTGGAAGGGGGGGGGGGGGGGGGGGGGGGGGGGGGGGAATATTCTTCGTCAATCACATACCCCTTTTTTTTTTTTGAAAAAATTATTCATGCCATCACAACCTAGTTACAAAGCTGCTTAGCAGTACTTGCTCTGCACTCTTTGAAAAAGCTTTTCTTAGATATGTTAATCATTATGCACTATTGCCATCAATCAAGGTAGATGGACTGCTGCGGGTCAAACACGTACATCGACTAAGGGGTGCTTGGATGCAAGATGCTAAATTTTAGCGGTGTCACATCGGATGTTCTGGATGCTAATTAGGAGGACTAAACATGAGCTAATTATAAAACTAATTGCAGAACCCCTGTGCTAATTCGTGAGACAATCTATTAAGCCTGAATTAATCATCATTAGCAATAGT